>NC_068292.1:42990409-43147909 GCF_025860055.1 Xyrauchen texanus
ATGCCACTACTGTCACATAGTGTAAATAGCATATCGCTAAGAAAATGGCGCTACCGTCACATAGTGTAAATAGCATATAGCTAAGAAAATGCCACTGGGTCATTCCACGAAATCGGTGCCTTTTCAACTTAAAAAATTTGGAAAATATAATTGTTTCAAACTGATTTTTTTCAATACCCATTGAATGAAGACATCTTAACATGACAAGAAATTGTGTTGGGCCATCTCAAGCTATGCCATTTATTATTTTATGACTGTTTATTTATTTCATGTTTTGATATTTTCCTCAGTCCTTCTACTGACTAAACTGTTACTATATATAATACTTCCAATTACAAATATGCAACAATTTGCACATATATAAGTAGTATTTTGGTCCCTCTTTTCATTCAGATTATGTCATATTTAAAACAATTCTGTTTTATATCATAATTGCCATTCAGATTACTGAAAATGTCCTATTTGAAGAAATATGTATACTTTGACAAGATATTTATTTAAAAAAGGGTCTTGTCCAAAATGCAATATAGTGCAGGTTACTATGGTAAGATCTGTTTGACTGTCAAATGTCATTTTTCTTTTAAAATATCAAATGAATGACAGTAACAGGACTGAATGTAAAAGTGTATAGCAAATTAAAATATGTTAATTCTATGCAAATAAGACATAAAAAAGTAAGGAGCATAAATATACAAATAAAAAAAAAAACACATGCATAAACAAACAATGGTAACTAAGCATGTTGATGCTCATATGCTGCTGACTCAAATGTCGCTGCTTTTAGCTCAATAACACACAAAATAACCTTTATAAATGTCTATATCCCTTAGTTGTTGTCCTAATCCTTAAATTGCATTTTAATGTTTTCCCTGCAAATAACAAATACACCATCTATGACTGAGTTATGAAGCTGGGCTAGAATCAATGCTCCCTATTGCTCTGGGATAGTAACAGGACTGATGGTAACAGGACTGATGATTTGATGCTAATATGCTAATTTCTAGATAACAGGTCAATGTCAGAAAGGCACATGGTATGTAATCTGAAAGGTTATTACTTCTAGATATTGATAATATTAGGATTAATAAATAATGGTTTATATGTACACTTTAAAAAACGGTAACAGGACTGATGTTGTATGCTGACCCCTCTCTAACAACCCTGATAAAACATGAAAAATAGGACAATTAAGAAGAGAGAAATGTACCCTTGCTTACACTGTGGAATCCACTTCATCTAAATGATGTCACTTCCTTGAAACAATGTCACTTCTGGTTTGTACCATTATTTTATAGGGGGTTTTTGGTGATAGTAACAGGACTGATATGAAATTAGGGGACAATGATAAAATGACTTATATTTCTAAGAAAATAAAACTATTTATGTCAAAACCATTGCTTAACAATGAGATTACACTTAAGACAATATAAAACTGTGAACATTTTATAATTTTACCAACATTGTACAAATTAGAAGTCCTGTTGAACAAGAACAACCATAGCGAGGGACAGGCTAAAATCCTTACCCATAGCATGTAATATGTGATTTTAATTATTTAAAATGATATTTTATTGGTTTTTACTTGGTCTTATATTTATGCATATGATCTATAGTAACATAAAGTTTTTTAAATTACAAATTTATTTGTTGTTAAAGCAACTTTAGAACTGATAATTTGTTAGGGACGCAAAAGGCACCGATTTCACGGAATCACCCCACTACTGTCACATAGTGTAAATAGCATATCGCTAAGAAAATGCCGCTACTGTCACATAGTGTAAATAGCATATCGCTAAGAAAATGGCGCTATCGTCACATAGTGTAAGTAGCATATTGCTAAGAAAATGCCACTACTGTCACATAGTGTAAATAGCATATCGCTAAGAAAATGCCGCTAACGTCAATTAGTGTAAATAGCATATCGCTAAGAAAATGCCGCTAACGTCAATTAGTGTAAATAGCATATCGCTAAGAAATTGTCGCTATTTTCAATTAGTGCAAATAGCCGCTGCCTTCAGATAATGACACTTAACCAATAAAAGCCCGCTCTGTCTTCAAATAACCCAGAGCTGAATCGAGCCGACTGTTGGAGTAGTCATCGTAGAGAGTTTAAAATGAGTGACACAAACGAAAAAGAGAAAAAGATGAGAGGGAGGCGTCTTTATTAAGACATGTGCCATCTATTCACTCGTTCCTCAAACGGAGCCAGGAGGAGAATCAGGGTGAAAGATTTGTGGAAGATGACGAGCAAGCTAACCAGGGACCGGAGGAGGCAGAGTCTAGCTGGATTTATCAGGTGTCTTACCTGCCCTTGTGGGGGGCGGGGGGGCTATAAGACATTGTGCCCAGGAGCCTCTGGATTCTTAATACGGGCCTGGCTACATGTAGTTACTTTTTGCTTTTGTGTATATGAAACTTACCCAATAAGATCATAAGGTTTATCATGAAATTAAAAGCTCGTTGGTCATTCGATTGCACATCGAATAGGATGGGTGATTTTAACACAAATGTACTACAGCCTCATACTAGTAGTTTGAAAGAATCTCTTTCAACTTTTTGTAAGGTGTCTGGCCTACAACAGTTAATTACTGAACCTACTAGAGTGTCTGTCAACAGTCAAACCCTATTAGTTTCAGAACGTGAAAATATTTCTCAATCAGGGGTCCTTGATATTGCTTTGAGTGATCATAATGTCACTTTTTGCACTCGCAAAATATCTAAATCACAATTGAAGACTGGTAACCATAGTTTAATTAGGTACAGATGCACAAAACATTATACAAACTGAGGATTTTAAAGAAAGGCTTTCCAGGAGGGATTGGTCAGATGTTTTAGGAAGCAATGATGTTGATGGGGCTTGGTCTTTGTTTAAACAGCACTTTTTAGCTGCTCTTGATAATGTTGCACCAATGAAGGAGACCAGAATTAAACAGAGAAGTGCAATTTGGATGACTTCTGACATTCTGGATCTCATTAGACAACGTGATAAATGGTTCAGAAAGTTTAAGAGGTCAACTTTGTCTGGTGATTACAATAAATATATATATTTTCGCAATCAGACTAGTTATAAGGTACAGAAAACAAAGTCTGAATTTTATGCCGATGCTATTACGGCAAACTCACATCAGCCTAAAAAGCTATGGAAAGTTCTTAGTGATATGGGCGTTAAAGAAAAATCTAAATCTAAGTCTGGTAATATTAGTTTAGTTATTGAGGATAAAATGATTTCTGACAAACAGCAGGTTGCTTGTGTTTTTAATACCTTTTTTACAACAGTTGCTGCCAGTCTGGTTGATAAGTTGCCGAGTGTGTCAGGTAGATATGGCCCATCGTTTGTAAATTCCTTTTATAAAAACAAACATGTTACTCCTGATGCTTTTGAGATTGGCCCTGTCTCAGAGGAGAGGGTGAGATTGTGTCTATCCACATTGTCAACTAACAAAGCTACTGGACAGGACCTTATTCCATCCAGATTTTTGAGCGATAGTGCCAATGTAATTTCTAGGGTACTCACCCATATAATAAATTTGTCTTTAAGTCAGGGAATCTTTCCAAGTGATATGAAAAGGGCTAGGGTAGTCCCCCTTTTTAAGAAAAATAGTAGATCAGATGTTGGTAATTATAGGCCTGTATCAATTCTGTCAGCAGTATCAAAGGTGTTTGAGCGTCTGGTGTATGAGCAGGTGGAAGAGTATCTTGTCAAACAAAATCTACTGTATGGACTTCAGTCGGGATTTAGAGCAGCATACTCTACTGAAACCTGTCTTATTCATTTATGTGATTATATTCGACAAAACTTTGATAAAGAAAAGTATGTGGGCATCATAGGCGGAGGGTGAGCCAACTCCAGGGCAAGGCTAAGATGTGCGCTTCCCCTTGATGCATTTAAATCGATTTTTGTAGGTTTTAATCAACGTGTCGCCTAGCAACAACTTAAACGTCCCAGTATAAACGCTCCCGTTAACTAATTTGTTATTAACGCGACTACGTTTACAAACTGTTAGCAAAAAAAATGTTTTAGCAAAAAAGCAATCAGTACTAAATAATAATCAGCCAATATAAATAAACACTGCCTTACCTAATGCAGCAAAATCCTGCGTTTAGACCTGGCATCATATGCGTTGATGATGTCCTCGTTATTTAGTTTTGTGGTTATGTCACTCTCAATATGCAGCTGACTCATAAGGGCTGTTGTTTAGATCGTTGCAGCTTAAAGTCTTCTTCTTGAAAAATGTTCTTATGTCCATTATGTCAACTAAATTGGATGCCAGCTCAAAATTAGCCTATAGCCTAAATCACTTATTTTTTTCTCTAAAGCATAAACCCGCGGTTTTAGGCGAGTGCGGTTATGGGTGTCATTAACATTTTTTTTTAAATGAATGAATTTGTGTTTAAAGTGATCACAATTTAATAAAAACATTGTAATTTATGAATTATATTGCTTTCATTTATTTAAAAATTGTTTATTGAAAGAAAAAAATCCAGCATACATGAATTATCTCTGCGCGTGCGCACCGCATGCAATTTACGCTTTCCACAGACCACAGCTGAGCCAGCTCAGCCGCGCTTATCATTTGGTTTTGGAGTGGAGGAAACTGATCCTAGACCAGCAATTATGGGCAGCTTTTCTCTATAAAAGCAACTAGTAGTAGCAGGCAGGCTGCTTTTGAGGGATACATTTTCACTCTCGAATAGTATATTGCTAGTCTCAAGTCCGTGGCCAGGGGAAGGCTAAGCCTTCCCCAGCCTTACACACGCTCCGCCTATGGTGGGCATGCTACTTCTTGATTTGCAAAAAGCCTTTGATACTGTAAACCATGCAATATTACTATCAAAGCTACAAAGTATAGGCTTCAGAAATACTGCTGTGAAATGGTTCACCTCTTACCTCACTGGAAGAACTCAAGTTTGTGATGTTGAGGGGACCATATCAGATCCTCAGGATATTACTTGTGGGGTGCCTCAAGGTTCAATCCTTGGCCCCATTCTATTTTTAGTTTATATCAATGATATGCCAGCTGCAGTGAAATGTAAGCTGCTTTTATATGCTGATGACACTGCATTGTTGGTCTCTGGGGATGATATCAGCGAGACTGAGAAGACTCTCGGTAATGAATTAAATAGTGTTAGCAAGTGGGTTATTGACAACAGGCTTTTAATACATCTGGGAAAAACTGAGTCAATTTTATTTGGAACAAAAAGGAAGTTGTCTAAAACAAATGTACTTAAGGTCACATGCAATGGCACTGAAATACTGTCTCAGAAAAGTGTTACATACTTGGGGTTAACATTAGAGCAGTCATTAACTTGTAAATCCATTGCTGACAAAATACTATCCAAGTGTGCAGGTAAATTGAAATTCTTGTATCGCAGAACAAGGCATTTAGATTTTTCTTTCAAGAAATTACTGGTTGTATCATTGATTCAATGTCATTTCGATTATGCATGTTCTGCTTGGTACTGTGGATTATCAGGATGATTCCGTGAAATCGGTGCCTTTTGCGTCCCTAACAAATTATCAGTTCTAAAGTTGCTTTAACAACAAATAAATTTGTAATTTAAAAAAACTTAATGTTACTATAGATCATATGCATAAATATAAGACCAAGTAAAAGCCAATAACATATCATTTTAAATAATTAAAATCACATATTACATGCTATGGGTAAGGATTTTAGCCTGTCCCTCGCTATGGTTGTTCTTTTTCAACAGGACTTCTAATTTGTACAATGTTGGTAAAATTATAAAATTTTCACAGTTTTATATTGTCTTAAGTGTAATCTCATTGTTAAGCAATGGTTTTGACATAAATAGATATATTTTCTTAGAAATATAAGTCATTTTATCATTGTCCCCTAATTTCATATCAGTCCTGTTACTATCACCAAAAACCCCCTATAAAATAATGGTACAAACCAGAAGTGACATTGTTTCAAGGAAGTGACATCATTTAGATGAAGTGGATTCCACAGTGTAAGCAAGGGTACATTTCTCTCTTCTTAATTGTCCTATTTTTCATGTTTTATCAGGGTTGTTAGAGAGGGGTCGGCATACAACATCAGTCCTGTTACCATTTTTTAAAGTGTACATATAAACAATTATTTATTAATCCTAAAATTATCAATATCTAGAAGTAATAACCTTTCAGATTACATACCATGTGCCTTTCTGACATTGACCTGTTAGCTAGAAATTTGCATATTAGCATCAAATCATCAGTCCTGTTACCATCAGTCCTGTTACTATCCCAGAGCAATAGGGAGCATTGATTCTACCCCAGCTTCATAACTCAGTCATAGATGGTGTATTTGTTATTTGCAGGGGAAAACATTAAAATGCAATTTAAGGATTAGGACAACAACTAAGGGATATAGACATTTATAAAGGTTATTTTGTGTGTTCTTGAGCTAAAAGCAGCGACATTTGAGTCAGCAGCATATGAGCATCGACATGCTTAGTTACCATTGTTTGTTTATGCATGTGTTTTTTTTATTTGTATACTTATGCTCCTTACTTTTTTATGTCTTATTTGCATAGAATTAACATTAACATATTTTAATTTGCTATACACTTTTACATTTGTTAGTAACATGCCAATATCTGCAGCCGAGAAGCAACGGCTTGAGATGGCCCAACACAATTTCTTGTCATGTTAAGATGTCTTCATTCAATGGGTATTGAAAAAAATCAGTTTGAAACAATTATATTTTCCAAATTTTTTAAGTTGAAAAGGCACCGATTTCGTGGAATGACCCATCAGTTAAACTTTAAAACAGACTGCAAGTGATGCAAAATAATGTTATCCGCTACCTGTTAAATGCACCCCCCCCGGACCCATATTGGTAGAGATGCTTTTAAAAGTGTAGGACTGCTGCCAGTACATGTTAGAGTGGAGCAGTTAAAGTTGAATCATATGTATAATGTCATTAATGGCTCTGCTCCCAAATATTTATACTCTCAGATAAAAATGGTTAATTCACAGCACAATCATAATACTAGGGCCAGTGTCCGTTCTTGTAAAGTGCCCAGAGTGAATAATGCAGCCAGAAGTTCTTTTTTTTTATACAGGTATAATATTGTGGAATAATTTACCGCTTTCCCTCAAAAATGTAAATACTAGAGGGGCTTTTAAACATCAGGTTAAGGCTTTTTTATGGAATAGAGTAGCCAATCTTTTTAATTAGAGTAGACTGATTATTTTATGTGATTTATGATTTTAGAATGTTTTTGAACTTTGGATGATTTTGTGCTAAATGTTTTTGTATTTGTCTTGCAATAGGTATTCGTTTTGTGTTAAATGTTCTAACAACAAGGACCATGTTGGAAATAAGTGTTTACACTTTAACATGTTATCCTTTGGATTATGTTGTCTGTCAAATCCAAAATAAATCAAATCAAAAAATGCAGGTCAGTCATTTTACTTGAAACACAGGGGGCGCTAGAACACCAAGAAAAATGAGACAACACTCACGACAGAGCTGATGCTTTTGTGTCACCAGATGTGGGAGAATGTCGCTAAAGCTGACAACAAAAGCCGATAATTTGTCGCTAGATGGCTCTTTTACTCGTATAGGGGGTTAAAGGTCGCTAAATCTAGAGACAAAGTCGCTAAATTGACAACACTGCCACGATTTGCCAACTCGCTGTTAACCATTTCATCTTTTTTTATTTATTTTTTTAAGTCATCTTTATTGCCAAAAAAAGGATACAAATTACAAGTGACTTATCAAAGTATACATAACAACATACAAACATAATATGTTGACAAAATACAATAGAGTTTTGCCAGGGTAAGCTTATAGGTCATTATAACGAGGAGGAGGAGCATATGCCTTTTTGCTGTTGGAGCCAGAAATCAAATTAATATAATGTACAACTTCATGGAGAAAAAGTACAAAATTAGGTTTTTTTAGTGCTGAATTTACATTTATGAATGTGAAATTTTACCAACAGAATTAATAAATGTATAATGAAGTACATCTTTTCTTTACTTTGCCTTCTATAAAAGCAAAATACAACATTATCCCAAAATAAGGCAAAGTTTTATAAATATGGTCAATGATGAATCTGCTGAAGTTTTGCCAAAATGTCCTGGTGTGCGAGCAATACCAAAAGAGGTGCAAAACAGTTTCTGGGTGGACTTCACAAAAAGAACAGTTTGTATTGATGTCTCTTTGTTTAACCATGTAATGATTAGCAGGGTAGTATCTGTGAATCATTCTGAACGACACTTCCTTCACCTTGTTTATTATCAGGTATCTGTGATGAATCATCCAAACTTTTTTCCAATCAATGTCATTTACAAATCTGTTCCAATAAAAAATAACATTTGGAATAGAGACAATTTCTTTCTGAAACAAAGCACGAATGTTCTTATTCTTTCGAGGAAGTTGAGAAAAACTGATTTTTCCAACTGGTGATTCAGCCACATCGGGGAGGGAGACAGAAGTACATTACATTTACATTTATGCATTTGGCAGACGCTTTTATCCAAAGTGACTTACAGAGCCCTTATTACAGGGACAATCCCCCCGGAGCAACCTGGAGTTAAGTGCCTTGCTCAAGGACACAATGGTGGTGGCCGTGGGGATCGAACCAGCAACCTTCTGATTACCAGTTTACTAGTTATGTGGTTTAGACCACTACTCCACCACCACTCCAGAAGTAGGCGGAGGTCTGCCAGTATTTCTAAAAAGCATGATTGTGCCTGATGGAGTGCAAATTCTCTTGGCGTAACTGGAATATTATATGTTATTAAAAACTCTCTATAAGAGAAAAGTCGCCCCTTCATCAAATAGCTGGCCCACCAGCAGAATCTGATTGAGTACCCAATTATGCTTATAAATGGGGGACCATGCTAAAAGGACCTACTTGTGAAAATTGGACAGTTTTACAGGGAGTTTGTCCACATTGTAGTTACAGTTCAAAATAAAGCTCAGACCACCAAAGCGAGAGAATATATAATGCGGAATAAAATTCCAAATCGAGACAGGGTTTTTAAGAAAATACTTGGCCCAATTAATCTTATTGTTTAGAGTATTGAAGTCCAAAAAGTTGAGCCCACCAGATTCATAATTATTCTTAACGACACTTCTTTTGATATAATGTGTACGATTTTTCCAGATGAAGTCAAAAAGCATTCTATCAATATCTTTGCAAATTTTACTGTTAAGGTGTAAAGAGAGAGCTGGGTATGTATCCCTTCAGTCTTGGCAAGTAACACTCTGCCTTTTAGAGATAAGTCCCACCACCGTCATCTACCATTGTGCGATTGAGCAGCTGCCTTCAGTCGCATAGGAGTGATGTCACCTCTTCGAATGAGTGGCTAGAGGAGGAGCTGTCGATCAAGAACTAGTGGACCAATGGGGATGCAAAACACCCCCTGATTTACATGAAACTCTACTCTCAAGTTTTGGAAAACCAAACACAGATCTTGGTAAACAAAAGCAAAGAAAAACACTGCGTCAGTGTACAAAAATTGAAATACGAGTGAAATTGTCAGAGAGTACCAAAAAAAAAACGGTAATATAACAAAGGAAAATATGATTTTGTTCGCAATTCTGATGACTTTGCTTAAGTTTTTCTGTAGATTTTTTTGCAGCATATTTTAAATATATATTTTATCCCAAAACATATGCATGTATGCACCCACTTGAGCAAAAGTTACATGTAGAAGGAAAGCTTCACTGAATAATGCTTCCTGGGAGTGAGATACATCCTATGGATCGTCTTGAAATGGACCAATGGATGATTATGGTTTTTAGAGACATGTTTGAGGTTAGCGCATATTGAGTCCCAACATATGTCATTACTGTCTTCTTAGCCAATCCCATAAATATCTCTGTACCAAACGTCTACAACTGGTAACGTTTTATAAGAAGCCTCCAGAAACAACAGGTACAGCGACGAAGCCATACTCCTTGGACTTCCACATGAAGTAAGCAACTTGTGCAAAGTAAGACAGGGAATACTGGAGCCCCAATGAACCCGATATGCATGCATGGGAGATCTCGGGCACAAATAAAAGAAAAATGAAGGGCCTGGTCAATTATATACTGCACGTATATACCATTTGTATACCATTGTACCCCCCAAACATCAGCCAAAACATGAATCCCTTAACAACCATGTAGTCTTGAAACAGTTAGCAGCTTCTGTTGGCCTGCATAACTCGAACAAGCCCTGTTGGCTTAGGTGGTCAAGCTGTTTTTTGGAGCATGCTAGCTGGTTTGTTACTGGTTAAAAGAGGTCTGCTAGCAATAATCATCTTGACTAAGATTATCTAGTACAGCTGATCAGCCATCTAGACCAACTTGGACCTGCTAATGACAGTAAATGACCAGTTTGGACCAGACAAAAACAGTTTTAAGATTGGATTTTCCAAACGGATCAAAGTTTACCTACATGCTCTTGTTAGCCCCTGCTGGTAGATACCATAACTACACCATTATGGTGACAGATAGATAGATAGATAGATAGATAGATGGATGGATGGATGGATGGATGGTTGGTTGGTTGGTGTGTGTGTGTGTTGGTTGGTTGGTGTGTGTGTGTGTGTTGGTTTGTTGGTGTGTGTGTGTGTGTGTGTGGTTGGTTGGTGTGTGTGTGGTTTGGTTGGTTGGTGTGTGTGTGTGTGTGTGTGTGTGTGTTGGTTGGTTGGTGTGTGTGTGTGTGTGTGTGTGGATGGATGGTTGGTTGGTTGGTGTGTGTGTGTTGGTTGGTTGGTGTGTGTGGTTTGGTTGGTGTGTGTGTGTGTGTGTGTTGGTTGGTTGGTGTGTGTGTGTGTGTTGGTTGGTTGGTGTGTGTGTGGTTTGGTTGGTTGGTGTGTGTGTGTGTGTGGTTTGGTTGACTTGTGTGTGTGTGTGTGTGTGTGTGTGTTGGTTGGTTGGTTGGTGTGTGTGTGTGTGTGTGTGTGTGTTGGTTGGTTGGTTGGTGTGTGTCTGTGTGTGTGTGTGTGTGTGTGTGTGGATGGACGGGTGGGTGGTTGGTTGGTTGGTTGGTGTGTGTGTGTGGTTTGGTTGGCTGGTGTGTGTGTGTGTGTGTGTGTGTTGGTTGGTTGGTTTGTGTGTGTGTGTGTGTGTTTGTGTGGTTTGGTTGGTTGGTGTGTGTGTGTGTGTGGATGGACGGGTGGGTGGTTGGTTGGTTGGTTGGTGTGTGTGTGTGGTTTGGTTGGCTGGTGTGTGTGTGTTTGTGTGTGTTGGTTGGTTGGTTTGTGTGTGTGTGTGTTTGTGTGGTTTGGTTGGTTGGTGTGTGTGTGTGTGTGGTTGGTTGGTTGGTGTGTGTGTGTTGGTTGGTTGGTGTGTGCGTGGTTTGGTTGGTTGGTGTGTGTGTGTTGGTTGGTTGGTTGGTGTGTGTGTGTGTGTGGTTTGGTTGGTGTGTGTGTGGATGGATGGATGGGTAGGTGGTTGGTTGGTGTGTGTGTGTGTGTGTGTGTGTGGGTTGGTTGGTTGGTTGGTTGGTGTGTTTGTGGTTTGGTTGGTTGGTGTGTGTGTGGATGGATGGGTAGGTGGTTGGTTGGTGTGTGTGTGTGTGTGTGGGTTGGTTGGTTGGTTGGTTGGTTGGTGTGTTTGTGGTTTGGTTTGTTGGTGTGTGTGTGTGTGTGTGTGTGTGTGTTGGTTGGTTGGTTGGTTGGTTGGTGTGTGTGTGTGTGTGTGTGTTGGTTGGTTGGTGTGTGTGTGTTGGTTGGTTGGTGTGTGTGTGTGTGTGTGTGTGTGGTTGGTTGGTGTGTGTTGGTTGGTTGGTGTGTGTGTGTGTGTTTGGTTAGTTAGGTGTAAGTGTAGTGTGTGTAAAATGTACTTAAATATGTGTTTAGTACAATACAAATATAATGTAATGCATTTGTAATACACTGTAATGTGTGTGTGTGTTTGTGTGTGATGTGTGTGTGTGTGTGTGTGTGTGTGTGTGTGTGTGGATGGATGGATGTGTGTGTGTTGGTTGGTTGGTGTGTGTGTGGTTTGGTTGGTGTGTGTGTGTGTGTGTGTGTGTGTGTGTGTGTGTGTGTGTGTTGTGTTGGTTGGTTGGTTGGTGTGTGCTGTGTGTGTGTGTGTGTGTGTGTGTGTGTGTGTGTGTGTGTGTGTGTGTGTGTGTGTGTGGATGGATGGATGGATGGGTGGGTGGTTGGTTGGTGTGTGTGTGGTTGGTTGGTTGGTGTGTGTGTGTGTGTGTGTGTGTGTGTGTGTAAATGTTCAGCCTTATTTGTCATGTCATAGTAATGTAATTCTCAGGCTGTTGTCGTGATTGGTTGATTCGGTTGCGACAGAATGGGGATTTAGTTCCAGGCATGAATAATCGTGCCATAGTCTTCTGAATAATGGAAACCAGTGAAACTCAATGCAGCACATCAACAGTGCATGTTCTCTGAGATCTGCCAGGTCTACATGTCTTACTCATATAATAAAGAAACTGGTCATAAAGAATAATTATTTCAAGAAAATGTTGAATTCACATTAAGGCAAAAGTACAAAGTGGTTCCAAAAAGTATTTGGACACTTAAGTCAAACTTTAAAATGTACGAATATGATTACAATAAATGACAATTGTTTTTATATTTAGTTATTTAATGCAAAGAAAAACAAAAGCATTCTTTTGAGACACTTTGTGGTTATCAGACGTTAGTTACATCCACTAAAAATCAGACGGCATATCGCTAAAATCAGACCAGAAGACACTTGCTTTGATATTTAGTATCTAGTGCAATAACATTCTGACGTTTTAAGTGTCCAAATTCATTTTGGAGCCATTATGTGTCAATAAATGAAGGCTATTAACCTATAAACAGTGAACCAATCTATAAATCAAGCCCTCCATTAAACAGTTATCTGCAGAACTACCGTATATCTTCCAGAGGTAAGTGACACCTCTATACATACATACATATTTGATAATGGCCTCTATGGTAATTATGAAAGTAAAGATACTGACCCCTTCCTCTACAAACACATGGAGGTTGAGAGTCAACTTCATTTTTAACAGTTGTTTGACCTCTCAATGTTTAATGTATCTGTTTCTGTGGCTACTAAGACAATAATTCTAATATACTGTTATGATTAAATGAAAGACAAAGGGGTGAATCTCATGACCAACATGGCCAGTTCACATTAGTCAAAAGAAAAAATAAGATCATATTTAGCATAGAGAAAACAAAGCCTGTATTTATAAGATTATTAAGAGTTTTGCAATGTGACTTTATTTTCATGATAAAAGTCATCCTGAATTAATGTAATGTGCTCACACATTTAACTTTTTTTATATTAATATAGGCTATATTATATATTTGTATTCCCATATATATATATCTCACCATTGATAAATATAAAAAATACATAGTATAGACTTCCGAGAACAATATTGAACAGTATGATGATGATTCTCTCAATTTGGGTTTGTTGTATACATTCTTCAATATAGGCCATCCTAAAATAAGAGTTTTGTTCGTTTTTAAGAAGAAAGTGAGATATGGTATTTTTTTCTTCATAGATATTTTTTATTTTTTTCAAAAATGTAGATGAGCAGGAAAAATATTCCTTACAAATACAAAATATGATTGCTTCATTCTTCCAGGGCTGGGTTTGGATAGGGTTGGGCATTTGCGATCATGTATAAAAAACCTGTGACACACACAACACAACTAATTCACCTGTGACACACACAGAAACTTAATCGTCTCTGCTGAGTATTTCAAGGTCATTTAGATCGTATCCAGAACAGTAATATCAAACAGAACTACTGATCCAAGACTTTTGGATCCTTTTGTATACTTACATTTACTTATGTATTATGGACCATAATGTGTATAGTGCCTATAGATAATCTCTATATCTCTCTCCTGCTCAGTTTGTGGAAATGGAGTCTTTGTCTGCTGCACACACACAGTTCTCCATCAAGCTGTTTAAGGAGATCAGTGAAGGAAACGCATCTGGAAATGTCTTCTACTCTCCTCTCAGCATCTTCTCTGCTCTTGCCATGCTGACAGCTGGAGCAGCGGGAAACACACAAGCTCAGATCTTCAAGGTAATGTTTCATTTCTGCATTTTATAAGGGCAATTTTTCCTTTAACCTCCCCATGTGACTGCTGTGTGCATTTTCCATTTCCCTTTTTGGGTTTGTAATCATTAGCACGTAATAAGCAAAAAAAAATAATTCCTAAAATCTGATGTCCACATACAGTATGTTGACAGCGGGGCGAAGTCGTGAAATTTTAAGAAATACCAATTACTAATAGTTTATTATGTGTTAATGAGTGTTGGTTATTCATGTTTTGGAGAAGTTAATAGACATTACAGCTGATTTTCTATAAAGCTGAATAAATCATTCTGATTAAAAGTAATGGTCAGCATCATCCAATCACTGCCAACCATGTTAAAATAAAATTTAGCATTATAAAATTCAGAATCTATGTACCGATTATCATCGTCCCATGTCTGACAAACATGTTGAGTAGTCCAAAAGTCACCTGCAGCCTGAAACTGAAAATGTGTGGTCGGATTTTAGAAGTGAATGCACTTAGCTGCATAGAAAGCTATACGATGCTCCCTTGCTCCCTATTTAGTGAGTGACTTAACCTCCAGTGTGCTGTCTGTCCACACTGGTCTCAGAACAGTTATAGAAAGCTATAGGATGCTCCCTTGCTCCCTATTTAGTGAGTGACTTAACCTCCAGTGTGCTGTCCGTCTGCACTGGTCTCAGAACAGTTAGAACTACATCTTATTTTCATCCTAACTCCATCTTTTGCATGAATACGTTTATTCTCAATGTGTAAATGCACAGTAAATATATAGGAATGCATTTACTTGCGTTAAAGAATACAACAGTGATAAAATAAAACAATAACAATTTATATTAAAATGAAGCGAAATACCCACAGATGTGTTCATTGTAATGCTGGTGTTGTCGAGAGGAAGAGAGGAGATGTAGGAGTAGATACTTTCAATCTTTTACAGGGCTCCAGATTAACTTTTTGCCTTGGTTGCACTGGTGCGCCTAACTTTTTTATTTAGGTGCACCAGCACAAAATTTAGGTGCACCCAAATTTTTCCTCTGTTTGCGTCGCCTTTAACGTCACAATTTCAAGGTCACCTTTTTATCCAACTATTCTTTATTTTCTCAGTGTTCATTTCTAGAATTTGTTGACTATGTGTAATAATAATAATGTCAAATATTCTTTGATAAAATTTATTTAAAAAAAAGCAGTCTTCCAAGTACCTTTGCATAGTCATATCTGTGCACAATCAGTGCACAATCCACATAGAAAGGGTCTGTTTTCATTCCAGCACAAAATGAACTATATCTGCCACCATATCGGTAATCTGTGAATTTCCCCCCTCTAAAATCGATATTGAATCGGTCTCAAAAATCCCATATCGGTCTGGGTCTACTAGAAAGCGAGAGACCTTTCTCCTCCCACACCTCCTCTTTGGCAGTAGTTCTATACTGTAAATTAGGGCTGGCCGATTTTTCTGATTAATTAGAATTTGTGTTTTGACACCATTTTTTTTAATCGACAAATCAAGATTTTGCATAAATACATAAACGTTATTGTTAGATGCATTTTAAATCCACCAAAGTTTGATTAATAAGAAAGATAAAAATAATTCCTAGCGCTTGTCTTAATTCCACTCCTGATCTGATCAGCTGCACGTGTGTGGCGTGCTCCAATTGAATGTGACTGGTTAACAACATGAAGAATGATATAAAAGACAGTGGCGATATTTCCAGTTGTATACAGTGTGATTGTAGCTCAACTTCGTCCACGATGATTCGGATAGATCGCTAATTATTGCTTTGTTCTGTGACATGTTTTAAGTGAAGTGTATCTATTGACAAAATATGACAAGCCAATATTTTGACAACGTTGCGAGTTGAGTTGTAATGATAAATTATTTAGATTTGCTTCACTGCTCCGCATGAACGTCTCTGAGTCGGATGCCATCTCCGACGAAGGACCAGGACTTGGCATCTTACCAGGGACTGGGGAGACCGGCTGAAGTAGCTCCGTGTTTGGGCTGTTGTCGGAGCATTGACCGGGTAGAGTGTAGGGAGGAACAGGCCTACTTTTCTTACGGAAAAAACTCTCTATGGGTCTATTTCTTTTCATTATTCGACTTCTGCGTTTTTTTTTTTTTTTTGTGCTGATGCTGATTGCCGTAACTGATTCTCTTTTGCTCCGGTCGCAATTTCAATCACACAGACGGAGCCTACATGAATATCTGGACCACAGCCAATCAGAGGCAAAGACCCGCCCCATCTCTGTCTCTGATTGGTTTAGACCGCAATATGATCCAACCACGAGTGAGTTCTGTCTAGGAGAACAAACGCTTAATTCGCGGGAAAAAGAAAAAAAAAGTTCGCCGAGAAGCAGCGGATGCGTGCGAGGACGTTAGGTGCACCGGTGCGACCAAGGAAAAAAATGAGTCGCACCCTTACAAATTTTGGTCGCACTCTAGAGCCCTGTTTTAATTATAAACGCTGGAGTGGAACAAAACAATAAAGCTAAACATCACAACGTAACACTTCAATGACTGATAATTGAATGAACAAAACTAGAGGGTATATATACACAAGGAGCTAAATGAGGGAATGGAATACAGGTGAGGATGATGAGGAGCAGATGGATAAGGGCAATGCATTATGGGAGATGTAGTCTGGAGGAAAACTTCAAAATAAGAGTCTTTGAAGAATATGAAGGAGACAGACTGTGACATTTACCCCCTTATAAACTAATGTGCACCTCGTGTCGAATCTACGTGGACCAAAACAGCTTTGATTGACAGCAGTGATCACATAATAGCGTAGTGGGCTAAAGCACATAACTAGTAATCAGAAGGTTGCTGGTTCGATCCCCACAGCCATCACCATTGTGTCCTTGAGCAAGGCACTTAACTCACTTTGGATAAAAGCGTCTGCCAAATGCATAAATATGCCTAGATATCAATATAATATCGTATGGTACCTTGGTAACTGGCAGTTATGTGGATTTTGGAGCTTCAAAATGTTGGCACCCATTCACTTGCATTGTATGGACCTACAGAGCTGAGATATTTTTCTAAAAATATTAAGTTGAGTTCAGCAGAAGTAAGAAGGTCATACACATATTGGATGCCAGGAGGGTGAGTAAACGATGATTTTTGGATGAACTATCCCTTTAAGATTTGGTCAGATTTTATTTCAGCATGGACTGTCAATGTATGCCAAAATATTGTTTAAATTATTTCTTTTTTATTATGTCTTTTTGGACTGTCAAGGAGGTTAAAATTACAATAGGCCTATGTTTTTACAGTATAGTGCATACTGTATAACTCAAGGAACATTTAAGAATGGTTTCATGTGGCCATGGTGTGTTTTTCCTGTAATTTTGAGCCCTTTTAATACCTGTCAGACATGGCTTTCTCATTACCTCATTTTGCAGTTGATTCATTTGCTGGTTATTTTTTCGGGTTGGACCTTTTGGCTTGTTTCACAGTTATGACTAAGTAAATATCCTCAAGTATGAGAAAGCAAGCACACCCAATGCAAGTGTTTGTGTTCCCACTTTATGTTAAGTATGCACAATATTCAGATCAATATGGGTTTTTGATGGCTGGTTCTTTTGGTCCCACCCAACCTTGACTGCTTGGTTGCATCCTTTGTAACAACTGCATTTTAAATAAGTCAAAGGAGAATTTTAGTAGTGTATTGACGATAGACGTTTGGGTTATGAGAATAATAATTATATCACAGTTATGTTCTGTAGGTCCTGGGCATTAAAAATTCTGTCAAAGCTGACACCATCACTCCAGCTCCTGGACCATCAATGCAACAACATGCCCAGAAACCTCAGAAGTTACCTGCTGCACTCACGGTACATTATGAACATTTGCATGAGACAATAACCTTTTGACTTTACAATTGCAATAACAGCGTTTGGTGTTTTCGCTGAGCATTAATATTTTGTCTTTCGGTGTCTTGCAATTGAAGTATTTCACTCTGACTTTATTTGATTCGATCAGAAACCTCCTCCTCAACTTCATAATGAACCTGTACATAAAACTGAGGATAATATTAATTCCGACATCAACAAACTCATGAGTGAGCTGAACAAGCCGGGAGTCCCGTACATGTTGAGCCTTGTTAACCGCCTCTATGGGGAGCAGTCCTACCAGTTTGTTGACGTAAGACCAGTTTATTCACTGAGAAACAAACAATTTTATGCAAAGAGTCTAGAAATGTCTACAGCTCTAATATGACTTTTATCTCCACTGATTTGTTATTTTATAGAAATTTCTTAAGGACACAGAAAAATACTACCAGGCTGGACTGGAGAAGGTGGACTTTAAAACGAATGCAAAAGCTGCACGTGACAACATCAACCAATGGGTGGAGAAAAATACACAAGGTTAAAAACCAGCTTGAACCTTAAAATACAGGTTATTTGCAGCGCTTCAGGCCATTTTGCTAAGTGGAGTTCTAGAGCTTTATGGTTCTTTTAGAGGTTTAAAAAAGTTCTTGATGTTAAATGACATGTTTTTCCGAACAGGTTATTCACTGTATATGTATTCTCCATTATCAGAAGATATGAACCATTCCTGGCTTCGTTTTAGCACCAGTACATAGGGTATTTCTAAAGAACCAAAGAACTTAAAAATGTTCTTCTGGCATTGTAGGAACTTAAGAAGGTTCTCATGTGGCACCATGTGAAAGTTAAAAACGTTATATTATGGAACCACATGGAACTCAAAAAGGTACCCCTATGGCATCATATGGAACTCTAAAAGATTCTATTATGGAACCATATAGAACTTAAATATATTCCCCTATGGCTTTATATAGAACTTAAAATTATTATATTATGAACGCATATGGGACTTAAAAAAGGTTCCATTATGGCATCATATGGAACTCCATTACGGAACCTTGTGGGATTTTAAAATGTTCTATTATGGAATCATATCAAACTTAGAAATGTTCCCCTATGGCATCATATAGAACTAAAAAATATACTATTATAGAACCAGAGGATCCCCTATATGGCATCATACTGTATGGACAGTAACTTTAATATATTATATTCCATTATGGAACCATATTGGACTTAAATATGTTCCATAATGGCATCATGTGGGACTTTCAAATATTTTATTATGGAACCAAATGGGACTTAAAAAGGTTCCCCTATGGCATCATATGGAACCATATGCGACTATAAACTTTCCATTGTGAAAGCATATGGGACTTAAAAAGCCTCCCTGGTCTATGGCATCAAATTAAACTTGAAAAAGTTCCATTATGGAACCATGTGCGACTTTAAAACATTCTATTTTGAAAGTGTATGGGACTTAAAGAGGTTCCCCTATGGCATGAATGAATGAATGAATGAATGAACGTTACATTTATATAGTGCTTTTCGGACACTACACTCAAAGCGCTTCACACAGTGAACAGGGGACTCTCCTCAACCTCCACCTGTGTGCTGCATCAACCTGGATGATGCAACAGCAGCCATAGTGCACCAGTACGCTCACCACACACCAGCTATTGGTGGAGAGGAGAGAGTAGAGTTATAGAGCCAATTAGTGGATGAGGGTTATTATGAGGCCATGATAGATAAGGGTCAATGGGGGGAATTTGGCCAGGGCACTGGGGTACACCCCTACTCTTTACGAGAAGTATTGGGATTTTTAATGACCACAGAGGGTCAGGACCTCGGTTTAACATCTCATCCGATTACAGTATAGTGTTCCCGTCACTATACTGGGGCATTAGTACCCACACAGAGCACAGGGTGAGCTCCGTGCTGGCCTCCCTAATACCTCTTCCAGCAGCAACCTTAGTTTTCCCCAGGAGGTCTCCCACCCAGGCTCAATCCTGCTTGGCTTCAATGGGCAACTGGTCTTCAGCTACAGGGTGATATAGCATCTCATGGAACTTAAAAAGAATCTATTTTGGAACCATATGGGACTTAAAAAGTTCCTGGATGGCATCATATGGAACTTTTAACAGTTCTCCTGGGGCATCAGGCTGTAAAGCCCTTTTTTAGAACCTTCAAATGTATGATATTAAGATTGTTATTAAAAACGTAGTTCACTATGATTCACATTTTACTGTTTTTATTTTACTGGTTCCTCCACTGTCATTTAGTAAATATACATTGACATTTCTATAATAGGAAAGATCAAGAACTTGCTGCCAGAGGGAACCGTCGATGTAATGACTAAATTAGTCTTGGTAAACGCCATCTACTTCAAAGGTACCTGGATGCTAAAATTTAAAAAGGAATTAACTCGGGAGCTGCAGTTTAAACTGAACAAGGTGAGATTCCATGTTCATGTGGTTGTCTTTTAGAAGTGGTTGTTCATGCAGGCAACACAGGGGTTGTTATACTGTATGTTTGTGTTGATGGTTGGCAGGCTCAGACTAAGCCAGTGCAGATGATGCATCAGACAGACCGATTTCCTCTGGCCCTCATCCCAGAGGTCAACAGTCAGGTCCTGGAGCTGCCGTATATTGGGGAGACTCTCAGTATGCTGATCATCCTTCCAAATAAGATAGAAGATGACACCACTGGCCTTCAAAAGGTGAGACCGAAGGGAATTTGCTAGTTTATATTCATGCTTCAAAATATCTACACAATGCAGAACATGTCTCTCTTTTTCAGCTGGAGAAAGCAATGACCTACGAGAAGCTAATGGAGTGGACCGGACCTGAAAGGATGAGCGAACAGAAAGTTGAAATCGCTCTGCCTAAATTCAAGATGGCGGAGACCTATGACATGAACAGCCATCTGGAAGCCATGGGCATGGTGGACGCTTTTGACACGCAGAAGGTGAATTTGTCAGGCATGTCTCTCAACAACAATCTGGTGGTGTCTAAAGTGATTCATAAATCCTTTGTTGAAGTGAATGAGGCAGGAACAGAAGCAGCTGCAGCCACTGCAGTCGTGATTAAGTTTGGCTGTGCATTACGGCCTCCACTGCCAACATTTATTGCAGATCACCCCTTTCTGTTCTTCATCCGACACAATCCCACCAAGAGCATTCTCTTCTATGGACGCTTCTGCTCTCCTTGAGTTCCTCCAACCCACGGGGTCCTTCCAGCATGTTTAATTGTTGGATTATATTATGATAGATTGATCATTTTCGAATAGGGGTTACTATTAGGGACTGTGCACTGCATCTCTGGTGTTTTCTTTACTAAATAAAATTCTATTAAAGCAAAATTGTCTGTTTGTATTTACTGTATCAACATAATGCAAACATGCAAAAGAGCAGCATTGATAGTTTTTGTGGCTGTCAAATTTAACAGTGGCACAATAGCGCCCTCAACTGACAAATATCAGGAATCACAGCCTCAGTGACCCACTTCAAGCACAACACTATGAGAACGAGCAAAATGATTGACAGGTGACATTTTTGTTTGCTATTTACAAAGTCTACAGCTGTCACAGAGACCAGTGGGATATCTCAGGACACTTATATCATTAACGTATTTAAGGGAGTCGGAAAATGTTTTGCAAACTTTTCATGAAAAATATCACTTACAGCACCTTTAAATTAGAATTATTGAATTCTACCCATAGACTGTAAAACAAGATGGCCGACGCCCCTTCGCTCTTTTCCATTGGTGAGAACTGAAGCCGCCAGTGTCCCGATATGGCGCTGACATCTTGGGACTTGAGTCTGCGCAGTTGCGATTTCGGGACCAGACCTCCGATATATTCTATTTACACTAAGTAACGGTAGCGGCATTTTCTTAGCGGTATGCTATTTACACTATGTGACGGTAGCGGCATTTTCTTAGCGGTATGCTATTTACACGAAGTAAAAATAAATAGCGATATATTCCATTTATGCTAAGTGACAGTAGCAGCATTTTCTTAGCAATATGCTATTTGCACTAAGTGACAGTAGCGGCATTTTCTTAGCAATAAGCTACACTAAGTGAAAATAAATAGTGAAATATTCTATTTACACTAAGTAACAGTAGCAGCATTTTCTTAGCGATATGCTATTTACACTAAGTGACAGTAGTGGCATTTTCTTAGCGGTATGCTATTTACACTAAGTGACAGTAGTGGCATTTTCTTAGCGATATGCTATTTACACTAAGTGACAGTAGTGGCATTTTCTTAGCAATATGCTATTTACACTAAGTGACAGTAGTGCCATTTTCTTAGCGGTATGCTATTTACACTAAGTGACAGTAGTGGCATTTTCTTAGCGGTATGCTATTTACACTAAGTGACAGTAGTGGCATTTTCTTAGCAATATGCTATTTACACTAAGTGACAGTAGTGCCATTTTCTTAGCGGTATGCTATTTACACTAAGTGACAGTAGTGCCATTTTCTTAGCGGTATGCTATTTACACTAAGTGACAGTAGTGGCATTTTCTTAGCAATATGCTATTTACACTAAGTGACAGTAGTGCCATTTTCTTAGCGGTATGCTATTTACACTAAGTGACAGTAGTGGCATTTTCTTAGCAATATGCTATTTACACTAAGTGACAGTAGTGGCATTTTCTTAGCAATATGCTATTTACACTAAGTAACAGTAGCAGCATTTTCTTAGCGATATGCTATTTACACTAAGTGACAGTAGCGGCATTTTCTTAGCGATATGCTATTTACACTAAGTGACAGTAGTGGCATTTTCTTAGCGATATGCTATTTACACTAAGTGACAGTAGCGGCATTTTCTTAGCAATAAGCTACACTAAGTGAAAATAAATAGTGAAATATTCTATTTACACTAAGTAACAGTAGCAGCATTTTCTTAGCGATATGCTATTTACACTAAGTGACAGTAGCGGCATTTTCTTAGCGATATGCTATTTACACTAAGTGACAGTAGTGGCATTTTCTTAGCGATATGCTATTTACACTAAGTGACAGTAGCGGCATTTTCTTAGCAATAAGCTACACTAAGTGAAAATAAATAGTGAAATATTCTATTTACACTAAGTAACAGTAGCAGCATTTTCTTAGCGATATGCTATTTACACTAAGTGACAGTAGCGGCATTTTCTTAGCGATATGCTATTTACACTAAGTGACAGTAGTGGCATTTTCTTAGCAATATGCTATTTACACTAAGTGACAGTAGCGGCATTTTCTTAGCAATATGCTATTTACACTAAGTGACAGTAGTGGCATTTTCTTAGCAATATGCTATTTACACTAAGTGACAGTAGTGGCATTTTCTTAGCAATATGCTATTTACACTAAGTGACAGTAGCGGCATTTTCTTAGCAATAAGCTACACTAAGTGAAAATAAATAGTGAAATATTCTATTTACACTAAGTAACAGTAGCAGCATTTTCTTAGCGATATGCTATTTACACTAAGTGACAGTAGTGCCATTTTCTTAGCGGTATGCTATTTACACTAAGTGACAGTAGTGGCATTTTCTTAGCAATATGCTATTTACACTAAGTGACAGTAGTGGCATTTTCTTAGCAATATGCTATTTACACTAAGTGACAGTAGTGCCATTTTCTCAGCACTAAGTGACAGTAGCGGCATTTTCCCCCGGAGCAACCTTGAGTTAAGTGCCTAGCTCAAGGACACAATGGTGGCTGTGGGGATCGAACCAGCGACCTTCTGATTAACAGTTATGTGCTTTAGCCCACTAAGCCACCACATCTCCTGCATATGCATATACATATGCGTGTATGCACCCACTTGAGCAAAAGTTACATGTAGGAGAAGTGGAAAGCTTCATTGAATAATGCTTCCTGAGTGAGATACATCCTATGAATCATCTCGAAATGGATCAATGGATGATTATGGTTTTTAGAGACATGTTTGAGGTTAGCCCATATTGAGTCCCAACATATGTCATTACTGTCTTCTTAGCCAATCCCATAAATATCTCTGTACCAAACGTCTACAACTGGTAACGTTTTATAAGAAGCCTTCAGAAACAACAGGTACAGCGACGAAGCCATACTCCTTGGACTTCCACATGAAGTAAGCAACTTATGCAAAGTATGACCGGGAATACTGGAGCCCCAATGAACCCGATATGCATGCATGGGAGATCTCGGGCGCAAATACTGTAAAAGAAAAATTAAGGGCCTGGTCAATTATATACTGCACGTATATACCATTCGTATACCATTGTACGGTACCCCCCCAAACATCAGCCAAAACAGTAATCCCTTAACAACCATGTAGTCTTGAAACAGTTAGCAGCTTCTGTTGGCCTGCATAACTCGAACAAGCCCTGTTGGCTTAGGTGATCAAGCTGTTTTTTGGAGCATGCTAGCTGGTTTGTTACTGGTTAAAAGAGGTCTGCTAGCAATAATCATCTTGACTAAGATTATCTAGTACAGCTGATCAGCCATCTAGACCAACTTGGACCTGCTAATGACAATAAATGAGCAGTTTGGACCAGACAGAAACAGTTTTAAGATTGGATTTTCCAAACGGATCAAAGTTTACCTACATGCTCTTGTTAGCCCCTGCTGGTAGATACCATAACTACACCATTATGGTGACAGATAGATAGATAGATAGATAGATAGATGGATGGATGGTATGAGTGTGTGGTTTGGTTGGTTGGTGTGTGTGTGTGGTTTGGTTGGTTGGTGTGTGTGTGTGTGTGTGTGTTGGTTGGTTGGTTGGTGTGTGTGTGTGTGTGTGTGTGTGTTGGTTGGTTGGTTGGTGTGTGTGTGTGTGTGGTTTGGTTGGTTGGTGTGTGTGTGTGTGTGTGTGTTGGTTGGTTGGTTGGTGTGTGTGTGTGTGGTTTGGTTGGTTGGTGTGTGTGTGTGTTGGTTGGTTGGTATGTGTGTGGTTTGGTTGGTTGGTATGTGTGTGGTTTGGTTGGTTGGTATGTGTGTGGTTTGGTTGGTTGGTGTGTGTGTGTGTGTGTGTTGGTTGGTTGGTTGGTTGGTGTGTGTGTGGTTTGGTTGGTTGGTGTGTGTGTGTGTTGGTTGGTTGGTGTGTGTGTGTGTGGTTTGGTTGGTTGGTGTGTGTGTGTGTGTTGGTTGGTGTGTGTGTGTGGTTTGGTTGGTTGGTGTGTGTGTGTGTTGGTTGGTTGGTTGGTGTGTGTGTGTGTTGGTTGGTTGGTGTGTGTGTGTGGTTTGGTTGGTTGGTATGTGTGTGGTTTGGTTGGTTGGTGTGTGTGTGTGTGTGTGTGTGTTGGTTGGTTGGTTGGTTGGTTGGTTGGTGTGTGTGTTGGTTGGTTGGTGTGTGTGTGTGTGGTTTGGTTGGTTGGTGTGTGTGTGTGTGTTGGTTGGTGTGTGTGTGTGTGGTTTGGTTGGTTGGTGTGTGTGTGTGTTGGTTGGTTGGTTGGTGTGTGTGTGTGTTGGTTGGTTGGTGTGTGTGTGTGGTTTGGTTGGTTGGTGTGTGTGTGTGTGTGTGTTGGTTGGTTGGTTGGTGTGTGTGTGTGGTTTGGTTGGTTGGTGTGTGTGTGTGTGTTGGTTGGTTGGTGTGTGTGTGTGTGTGGTTTGGTTGGTTGGTGTGTGTGTGTGTGTGTGTGTGTGTGTGTGTGTGTTTGTTTGTTGGTTGGTGTGTGTGTGGTTTGGTTGGTGTGTGTGTGTTGGTTGTTTGGTGTGTGTGTGTGGTTTGGTTGGTTGGTGTGTGTGTGGTTTGGTTGGTTGGTGTGTGTGTGTTGGTTGGTTAGTGTGTGTGTGGTTTGGTTGGTTGGTGTGTGTTGGTTGGTTGGTGTGTGTGGTTTGGTTGGTTGGTGTGTGCGCGTTTTTGTGATATACCAGGACAATTTTGTAAGTTATAAACTGGTAATCACAAGGTTATTATGCTATAAATGTGCTTTATGAGGACATAGACTAGTGTCCCCATAATTTAAATCGCTTAAAAATCTTGCTAAACAATGTTTTATTGAAAATGTAAAAATGCTGAAAGTTTTCTGTGATGATTAGGGTTAGGGGTTGTGTTAGGTTTAGAGCATAGAATCTATAGTTTGTACAGTATAAAAGTCATTATGTCTATGGAAAGTCCTCATAATGATAGGTAGACCAACATGTGTGTGTGCGTGTGTGTTGGTTGGTTGGTGTGTGTGTGGTTTGGTTGGTGTGTGTGTGTGGTTTGGTTGGTTGGTGTGTGTGCGTGTGTGTTGGTTGGTTGGTGTGTGTGCGTGTGTGTTGGTTGGTTGGTGTGTGTGTGGTTTGGTTGGTGTGTGTGTGTGTGGTTTGGTTGGTTGGTGTGTGTGCGTGTGTGTTGGTTGGTTGGTGTGTGTGTGGTTTGGTTGGTGTGTGTGTGTGTGTGGTTTGGTTGGTGTGTGTGTGTGTGGATGGATGGGTGGGTGGTTGGTTGGTTGGTTGGTGTGTGTGTGTGTGTGTGCGTGTGTGCGTGTGTGTGTGTTGGTTGGTTGGTGTGTGTGGTTTGGTTGGTGTGTGTGTGTGTGTGGTTTGGTTGGTGGGTGTGTGTGTGTGCGCGTGTGTGTTGGTTGGTTGGTGTGTGTGTGGTTTGGTTGGTGTGTGTGTGCGTGTGTTGGTTGGTTGGTGTGTGTGTGCGTGTGTTGGTTGGTTGGTGTGTGTGTGCGCGTGTGTGTTGGTTGGTTGGTGTGTGTGTGGTTTGGTTGGTGTGTGTGTGCGTGTGTTGGTTGGTTGGTGTGTGTGTGCATGTGTTGGTTGGTTGGTGTGTGTGTGTGTGTGCGCGTGTGTGTTGGTTGGTTGGTGTGTGTGTGGTTTGGTTGGTTGGTGTGTGGTTTGGTTGGTGTGTGTGTGTGTGTGTGGTTTGGTTGGTGGGTGTGTGTGTGTGTGCGCGTGTGTGTTGGTTGGTTGGTGGGTGTGTGGTTTGGTTGGTGTGTGTGTGCGTGTGTTGGTTGGTTGGTGTGTGTGTGTGCGCGTGTGTGTTGGTTGGTTGGTGTGTGTGTGGTTTGGTGGTGTGTGTGTGTGCGTGTGTTGGTTGGTTGGTGTGTGTGTGTGTGCGTGTGGTTTGGTTGGTTGGTGTGTGTGTGGTTTGGTTGGTGTGTGTGTGCGTGTGTTGGTTGGTTGGTGTGTGTGTGTGCGCGTGTGTGTTGGTTGGTTGGTGTGTGTGTGGTTTGGTTGGTGTGTGTGTGCGTGTGTTGGTTGGTTGGTGTGTGTGTGTGCGCGTGTGTGTTGGTTGGTTGGTGTGTGTGTGGTTTGGTTGGTGTGTGTGTGCGTGTGTTGGTTGGTTGGTGTGTGTGTGCGCGTGTGTGTTGGTTGGTTGGTGTGTGTGTGGTTTGGTTGGTGTGTGTGTGCGTGTGTTGGTTGGTTGGTGTGTGTGTGTGCGCGTGTGGTTTGGTTGGTTGGTGTGTGTGTGTGTGTGCGCGTGTGGTTTGGTTGGTTGGTGTGTGTGTGGTTTGGTTGGTGTGTGTGTGCGTGTGTTGGTTGGTTGGTGTGTGTGTGTGTTGGTTGGTGTGTGTGTGTGGTTTGGTTGGTTGGTGTGTGTGTGTGTGTGTGTGTGTGTATGTGTGTGTTGGTTGGTTGGTTGGTTGGTTGGTTGGTGTGTGCTTGTGTGTGTGTGTGTGTGTGTGTGTGTGTGTGTGTGTGTGTGATGGATGGATGGGTGGGTGGTTGGTTGGTGTGTGTGGTTGGTTGGTGTGTGTGTGTGTGTGTGTGTGTGTGTGTGTGTGTGTGTGTGTAAATGTTCAGCCTTATTTGTCATGTCATAGTAATGTAATTCTCTGGCTGTTGTCGTGATTGGTTGATTCGGTTGCGACAGAATGGGGATTTAGTTCCAGGCATGAATAATCGTGCCATAGTCTTCTGAATAATGGAAACCAGTGAAACTCAATGCAGCACATCAACAGTGCATGTTCTCTGAGATCTGCCAGGTCTACATGTCTTACTCATATAATAAAGAAACTGGTCATAAAGAATTATTGTTTCAAGAAAATGTTGAATTCACATTAAAGGGTTACTCCAGGATTTAGCATTAAGCTTTGTATCAGTAGAAAACCAGTAGTATTTTCGAATTACCCTGCTTCCCCCCCCCTCATATCCCCATGATATGAGAGAAAATTAAATTTTTAGTCTGGAAAAAAGCCTCCGATGACGCAAAAATCGTCATTTTGCGTCATCGGAGGATTTTTTAGACTGTGTCTCTAAACTACACTCAGTAATAGTAGCTAGTTCCGCATGTTTTCACCACGCCCATATGAGGCGGGATCTTACTCATAGAATGTAAAGATAGTGTCAGCCATCTTTAGCTAAGCTAACAGGCTCTTGCTCTGTAAAACTTGGAGGAAGAAAGTTTTGAAGTAATGACAGATGGGGATTTCGAAGATCTTTTGTGTGAATCGGATGCTCGCGGCTACCTATACGTGCCGCAATACAGCGACGAACAGTTGCGGGTGATGGAGGAAAGAGGCAGCCGGAGACAAGACCTGCGGTCAGGATTAAGAGCCCGGCCAGACTCGAGCTGGGGCGAAATGGTGGTGTGAGTGCTCTAGCTGTGTATCTATGCAAACAGATAGAGAGTCCTATTGCTGTCGCGAATTTCAGCGATGCCATTTTCTTTTTTTTTTTCTTTTTTTTTTTTATGCATACAGCGATGCCATTTTCTTCTGCATGAGATCGCTGAATCCGCTGATGAAACTGCACCGCTAGCATGTGTAACTGAGCACCCAAGTTTTGTATCACACATGGACAGGGGGTGAAACTTATTTCACAATCCCAAAGATAGATTGGAAACGCCAGCCAAAGCCTGCAGGGACAAATGGACGGCTTAGTGTAAAGTGAGTATTTGTTTTGTATTTCTTTTTGTTACTAAGACGTAATGTACAGAGTTTGGACACCCGGCATAATCACAATGTTGTTCCCGCGTCAGCTGAGCTATTGTTATATTTTCATGTAAGCGCACATACTGTATGTGCAAATAGTTCGCATTACTAACGTTGAGTTTACTATTTCGTGCTTTGGGAGTGGCCTCGTATGTGCGGCAAAGCAAGTGCATTCTGGGAGTTGTTGTCTTTCAGCCACATGAGTAAAAAATACATTTTTTGCCTTTTCTCAGTCTAGAATGCTTCAAATTCAAAAATAATTTCACATTTCTACTACATAAATGACCACTATTAAATACACATTCATCTTCCCACAGCTGGAGTATCCCTTTAAGGCAAAAGTACAAAGTGCTCCCAAAAAGTATTTGGACACTTAAATCAAACTTTAAAATGTACGAATATGATTACAATAAATGACAATTGTTTTTATATTTAGTTATTTAATGCAAAGAAAGACAAAAGCATTCTTTTGAGACACTTTGTGATTATCAGACGTTAGTTACATCCACTAAAAATCAGACGGCATATCGCTAAAATCAGACCAGAAGACACTTGCTTTGATATTTAGTATCTAGTGCAATAACATTCTGACGTTTTAAGTGTCCAAATTCATTTTGGAGCCATTATGTGTCAATAAATGAAGGCTATTAACCTATAAACAGTGAACCAATCTATAAATCAAGCCCTCCATTAAACGGTTATCTGCAGAACTACCGTATATTTTCCAGAGGTAAGTGACACCTCTATACATACATAAATATTTGATAATGGCCTCTATGGTAATTATGAAAGTAAAGATACTGACCCCTTCCTCTACAAACACATGGAGGTTGAGAGTCAACTTCATTTTTAACAGTTGTTTGACCTCTCAATGTTTAATGTATCTGTTTCTGTGGCTACTAAGACAATAATTCTAATATACTGTTATGATTAAATGAAAGACAAAGGGGTGAATCTCATGACCAACATGGCCAGTTCACATTAGTCAAAAGAAAAAATAAGATCATATTTAGCATAGAGGAAAACGAAGCCTGTATTTATAAGATTATTAAGAGTTTTGCAATGTGACTTTATTTTCATGATAAAAGTCATCCTGAATTAATGTAATGTGCTCACACATTTAACTTTTTTTATATTAATATAGGCTATATTATATATTTTTATTCCCATAATAAAATATATATATATATATCTCACCATTGATAAATATAAAAAATACATAGTATAAAATTTAATTATAATATATATATAAATATATTCTTAAAAATATATATATATATATATCTCACTATTGATAAATATAAAAAATACATAGTATAAAATTGTATTATAATATATATATTCTTAAAAAATATATATATATATATATCTCACTATTGATAAATATAAAAAATACATAGTATAAAATTTTATTATAATATATATATTCTTAAAAAAATATATATATATATCTCACTATTGATAAATATAAAAATACATAGTATACAATTTTATTATAATATATATATATATATATTCTTAAAAAAATATATATATATATCTCACTATTGATAAATATAAAAAATACATAGTATAAAATTTTATTATAATATATATATTCTTAAAAAAAATATATATATATATATATATATATATCTCACTATTGATAAATATAAAAAATACATAGTATAACATTTTATTATAATATATATATATATATATATATATAAATATGTATTTATTTTATATTTATCAATGGTGATTCTCATTATATTCCCATTATTATGAAACAATTACTGAAATACAATGGCCTTTTGATTTACATCAGGATTAATTAAATGCTGTACAGATACTTAAATAATGTGTAAATACTTGTAATATATAATGCAATTTTAATATTAGTTTTCACATTAAAGTCATGAGAATAATTGGTAACATTTAATATTATTGTATCCACAGTTAATTAAGGGATTTAATAACTAATAAGTAATTTACAAATGCATTATAAATGATTTATATGCGGGTATAGCACAGGCATAAAAAGGGTAACTTTCACCCAATACTTGCGAAATAGTGAGCACTTAAGCTTTCATTTTAAAAATGCTTTATAAATGTTTATATATATATTATATCTAAATTATTATATAGTGTATGGCACTTTTCCACGGCACGTTACGGTTCGACTCGACTCGCTTCACTTTTCTGAGCTTGCATTTCCACTGCAGTTTAGTGCAGATTCAACATGAGTGAGATTATAGAATGATCGTCATAGTTACGCCACCTCTACTGCTGTGACATCATCTTAAACGTGACACAAACTAACCAAAACAATAACACGACCGCTAGCTGTTAGCGACTAGCGCATTGTGCTGCATAAAGCAGTTGTTGCATGGTGATTTTACACAAGTGTAACAGTTAAATTGGTCTGGTTGTTTTAGAAGCTTCCAGTAGCTGCTCATCTAAATAAAGTGAAGCTTTCAAGCAGAGTATCAAGTTAACGTAACACAACGTACCATCCTCCATCTTGGATCAACACCAGTCCAGGGCTCTCCCTCCCATTGCTCGCCGGTTTAGATAGAGTCCATTTAGCCGAACCACTTCCACTTTTCCTTGACGGTTCTGTAGTCACTTAAGTTTTTCCCGACACTGTTGGTAGGTCCGGTGGAAGCCGTGTGCGGCCAACATCTGAGACACTTCCTGAGAGACTTTTTAGTTTCGCTCATCGCTAACGAGTGGACCGACTGCACCTCGTTTATTGACCACGGTCTGGTTTTACGCACAGCCATTTCTTTTTTCACAATTCGAATGGTGCTTGAGCAAATGATACTGTTATCTCTGTTGCTAACTTTAAAACTAGCGGGTTGATGTCCCGTGTCAGAAATCCAGTGATCGCTAGTAGTGACGATTCTCCCTGACCAATCAGTGATCTGCAGGATTTTGACATCACATTTAGTATAATTTACATTTATGCATTTGGCAGATGCTTTTATCCAAAGCGACTTACAGAGCCCTTATTACAGGGACAATCCCCCCAGAGCAACCTGGAGTTGCTCAAGGACACAATGGTGGTGGCTGTGGGGATCGAACCAGCAACCTTCTGATTACCAGTTATGTGCTTTAGCCCACTACGCCACCACCACTCCAGTATCGGCTCGCTTGGAACCTCAACCGAGGTGGTAGTAAAAAAAGTACCAAGTACTATCCACAGTGTAAACCCCAAAAAAGCTAGCAGATTCGAGTTGAGTTGTACCATGCCGTGCCGTGGAAAAGGCCCAATAGTCAATCATTATTAACATAAACACAATTCAGACTGCAGCAAAATGACGTAATCCCTCCTTTTAATGTCACTATAATAATCTATGTTTGCTGCATTGTGACATCATAAATCATGATTAAACTGTCTATTGTTAAAAGGAAGAATGATTAACGGATGGAGTGGTGGTGTAGTGGGCTAAAGCACATAACTGGTAAGCAGAAGGTTGCTGGTTCTATCCCCACAGCCATCACCATTGTGTCCTTGAGCAAGGCACTTAACTCCAGGTTGCTCCGGGGGGATTGTCCCTGTAATAAGTGCACTGTAAGTCGCTTTGGATAAAAGCGTCTGCCAAATGCATAAATGTAAATGTATGTAAAAATGTTAAGTGTCATTATGCATTTCTAAAACATGTTTTGGCTCAACAAATTCAAAATAATGTCAATTTGTTGCACACAAGTCATACACTCAGCACCTCACGTTTCTCATTACGGGGCCATAATTCATGCATTCCACACAACATAACAAACTGGAAATATGCTTAACCCTTTCTTTCTTTTAGTTTTCAAATAAAATGACCTGGACATGTTCTTCAGAAGTTTTAATGATATGACACCAAATTGAAATGACTTTATCTTGCATCGCTGTTACACTGTCAGAACTGGTCACCTGATGTGGTTTTATTTTTGGACTTTTTATCATTTGTCATTCACAATATAAAAATGGCCACTATCAAAGATCTTCAGTGACTGACCTTATTGGCCACTGAAACATGCCGTCTGTATGGTCTTTGGGGTTAATGTTACATGTCCTGCTCTGCTTAAAGCAACTAACAATGAAGTCTTAACTATTAGCAGAGCAGCCTGAAATATTCAGTAGGAAACTCATACCTGTTTCCAGGTAACCGATGTTGGGGTTCTGAAGCGTGTCTCTGTGTGTTTGTCTCTTTCATCTGGCTGACTCTGAAATCATGGACTGGAAAAGCAGCCTTGCACAGTTTTTCTAATGACAAAGAGACGGTAGAAAGACAATGAAGAAACTTTAATTCTCGTTCTCAGCGTCCTCTTGGATGGTCTGTGTTTGGTGCGTTACACATTTACAGATGGAACAGGAATATTGTTAAAGATTTTTAGATCCAACAAGTCTTTTTTTTTTTAATGAAATTTGGACACATCTGAGGATTTTTGAAGGTGTCAAGTCATGAATCCTCTGTGGAAGGTCTATAAGAGTAAAGTGATGAAGACCCTCAATCCGGACATGGAGGAAGAGCCGGTGGAAGAGGTAAATCAACTAACACACATAACATGTCCATGAGCTTTTTTGTTATTTATTAAATCAACATTTTGGTTCAAATGTTATATAAGAGAGGTGTGTATTGTATAACTAGTTTTTGAAAATACAGTTCACAATAGGACATGAATGATACCCATTCGGATGAAATGAAACTTCAGTATTTTTAAACTCTTGTAGCTCCCCCTGTGGGATTTCCTGTAACTGTACAGTAGCAAGAGCTCATTTTTAAACCATTTCAATAGGGGTCTGATAAAGATTACACAAGTCACATGATCCAATAAGACTTCTCTTAGATTCTTCCACAAATTGTTGGATGCTTTTGGATGGACCTCAAACTATTCATGTAATTTCTGTACATGCCATTAGAATATTTTCTATTGGCTTGTTGTGTGCATGTGATCGCATGCGTTCACTGCAAAACAAATAATAATTCTTAATTAGTACTTTTGTCTAGTTTTCCAGGAAAATCTCTAAATATTCTTAAAACAAGATGTACTGTATTACTTTACAAGCATTTGTAAATTTAGGTTTATGCTTAAAACTAGAAGAAGAAGAAGAAGAAGAAAAACTACATTTGCCAATGGGGTAAAACAAATACAATTATTTCAGGTAGAAAACAAGTTTATTATTATCACCCCTTTGGCAGAATAAATAATTATAATTTTTTTTTTTTTTTACAAAATTTTGTCAGATTTCTTATTATGTTATGCCATTCTTTGATTGTAAAACAAGACAAAAATACTAATTAAATGGACAGTTCACCCAAAAATGAAAATTCTGTCATCATTTACTCACCCTCATGCCATCCCAGATGTGTATGACTTTCTTTCTTCAGCAGAACACCAGTGAAGATTTTTAAAAGAATGTTTCAGCTCTGTAGGGCCATACGATGCAAATACACGGTGAACAGAAATTTGAAGCTCCAAAAAGCACATAAAGGCAGCATAAAAGTAATCCATATGACTCCAGTGGTTTAATCCATGTCTTCAGAAGAGATATGATAGGTGTGTGTGAGAAACAAGATCAATACAAAGTCCTTTTTTACTGAAAATCTACACTTTTACTTTCACTTACACATTCAGCCCCCTACAGATGTGTATGACTTTGTACGTTTTGTATGACTAGTCAAAGATAGACATTGATAGTAAAAAAAATTCAATATTGATCTGTTTCTCACCCACACTTATCATATCACTTCAGAAGACATGGATTAAACCACTGGAGTCTTATGGATTACTTTTATGCTGCCTTTATGTGCTTTTTGGAGATTAAAATTCTGGTCACCATTCACTTGCATTGTATGGACCTACAGATCTGAAATGTTCTTCTTAATTTGTGTTCTGCTGAAGAAAGAAAGTCATACACATCTGGGATGGCATGGGGGTGAATAAATAACGAGAGAATTTTCATTTTGGGGTGAACTGTCCCTTTAAGAAAATAATTTTCTCATTCTATTAACACTGTTATTTATACTATAACTTTACTCAATAAATACTCAAATGTTTTAATATCATTTCCCAGGTTCAATACAAGTTAAGTTCAATCGACAGCATTTGTGGCATAATGTTGACTACCACAGAAAATAATTTCGAAAAATAAAAGCAAAAATCGAGATGACAGTGAGACACTTACAATGGAAGTGAATGGGACGATTTTTGGAGGGTTTAAACACAGAAATGTGACGCTTATAATTTTATAAAAGCATTATTTCAAAATAATATTTACAGTCATTTTAGGGTTTGTAGACATTAAATCATCATGTTAACAAAGTTGTAAAATTGTCTGTAACTTTACACAGAAAAGGTTAGTAAGTTATTTCATTGCACTAAAATCACGTTTTCATGCATATCCTTTATGTCTTGTGTCTAATCACTGGAATGCCATCCTGCCATAGAGATCCAGTTACAGGACCTTTGAGAAGTGGGACAAGGTTCCACTTAAAAGAATAATTAAAAACTTCAATACTATTAAAGGAAAAAGACTATGTTGAGTGGCTACAGCATGTGTTTGTCAAAGAGTTTCAGGATGCATCAAAATATTTAAATTATTCTTTTAAGTGGAACCATGTCCCACTTCTCAAAGGCCCTGTAACTGGATCACTATGGCAGGATGGCATTCCAGTGATTGATTCAAGGCAGATAATAAACACTAGGGTGTGCTCAGGTTGTTGGCAGAGTTCCCACATTTCTCAGCTGTTTCCAAAGCCTGCTACAGCATAATATGTTGCCAATAGATTACAGATAAACCAGGCAAAACTTCTCAATCAAGATAAACATGATGGATGTAGCAAATGCTCGAAATTCTAGCTTGAGTCTGATAATCACACATACCCGGTTGGCAAAAGGAGCTTGATGTAGTTTCACTATAACCATTAGAGAGAGAGAGAGAGAGAGAAAATGTTCATGTTAGTGAGCTGGTATTGTATACAAAAAGTTGTATGTAATTTGTCTATTAATGCTTGTAAAGGTCGGTGAAACAGCTGAAGATATGATGCCTATCCAGTCTGATGAAGGACCCAGTGCAGTGGCACAGCTGGCCAAGAGAGTAAGCATATATTACTAGAAATGCAAAAGTATAGGAGTAGTTCACATATAACATGACCATGAACATGTTATACTCGTCAGATGCAGGGAGCTGGGGCGAAGAGCTGGAAGAGTGTTTCGTCTCTTTTCAACAAAGATGACGAGCACCAACTTCTGGAGGCCGAGACTCAACCTGCAGCAGATCAGTGAGTAGCTACAGTATTCTGCGTTCCATGTAACCAGAGATCATTTAGCAGAGACGGGACACTTCTATTTACATTTATGCATTTGGCAGACACTTTTATCCAAAGCGACTTATCGTGCACTTAATACAGGGACAATCCCTCCGGAGCAACCTGGCGTTAAGTGCCTTACTCAAGGACACAATGGTGGTGGCTGTGGGGATCAAACCAGCAACCTTCTGATCAGTATCAGTAATCACTATCAGTAATGCGCTTTAGCCCACTACGCCACCATCACTCTATTTAATTGAATGGGAGAAACTGGAATGCCTAGCAACCAACGGTCAACGGATGTAGAAAGGAAGTCCTGCCTTACAGGTAAAAGAGCCAATCACTTATTAGATACAGACATCACCTGTCAATCATCTCGAGAACGTGCATTAGCTATGCAAGAAAAATGTGGCTCTTTTAGCGTACTTTGAGGTGAAGAAGCACAATCAATGAGACCTGTGATGTCAGATTTTACTGCTGATTTGAAATATGGTCTTTGGTCGTAATCTTGTTTTTGAGATTTCGGTGTTCCCCCATTCAAGTAGATAGGAGCTGCACTGACATGACTGGAAATAGCGTCCCGAGAGCGTTCCAAAGATGGCCGACAGTGGGCTGATTTGCTAGATACTTTTGATTTAACACAGAGAGTCTTGCAAAAGTGCAACAAAACAACACTTGAAGTCAGACGAACAGTAAACCTAGAACTGCTTTTGCCCAGATGTGGGGTCTAATGGGCAATTGCTTCATGGACAGTGAGTTCCAGAAACAATTGCTTTTATGCCAGTCACTTGAGCCATATATATATCAATGTTTATGCAAATTACTCTCACTCGACCTGCCACCGCCAACGGCAGCTCTCTCTCGTCCTGCCACCGCCAACGGCAGCTCTCACTCGACTTGCCACCGCCACTGGCAGCTCTCACTCGACCTGCCACTGGCAGCTCTCACTCGACCTGCCACCGCCAACGGCAGCTCTCACTTGACCTGCCACCGCCACAGGCAGCTCTCACTCGACCTGCCACTGCCAACGGCAGCTCTCACTCGACCTGCCACCGCCAACGGCAGCTCTCACTCGACCTGCCACCGGCAGCTCTCACTCGACCTGCCACCACCACCGGCAGCTCTCACTCGACCTGTCACTGCCACAGGCAGCTCTCACTCGACCTGTCACTGCCACAGGCAGCTCTCACTCGACCTGTCACTGCCACAGGCAGCTCTCACTGGCTCTATCACACTCTGTCATCTTCCTCATGATCCATCACAATTACCTGCACCTCCCTCTCAATCCGTCAGCATCACAAACAGCTCCAACTCACACCGTCACTTGCACCTCTCTTGCGATCCGCCACCGTATACACACATGCGTATGTACTGTTTCCATACACTAGGATGCAACATCAATTTGTGGTGCTTCTATGACACTTTCAACTCACGTGTCGACTTGTGCTTTTCAGGACTCGTACCCTAGTCTTTTGTGTCGCAAGTGCAACACTATCAGTTGAGCTACCGGACAATTTGCTCATGCTTGAAAAACCGTATAAATGTAGCCAGTTATGTAATGCAAACACTAAAGTGTAACACCTAACAAGTCATGCGCTATAGTAAGACGTGTTTAAATGTCATAAGATAACATTGTGTGAGGAACAGTGTGAAAAGTATTTATTTATGAACTGCTAATCTGGCGCTTTACTCATGATTTGTGTGAAAGTGTATAAATGTCCATTAGAGCGAAATAACGAAATGATTTCCTGCTTGTTTGCAGTCCATTGGCAGTGAAGCCAGAGGAGCCTCCAAGACCCAACAAACGCAACACTGGATTCTGGGATAGCTTTGCGACAAAGTTTCACCAAGCTGCAGCGATGAAGCAAGCGGAAGCGGCGGGCACCTCGGCAAAGGAGGGAGAAGGCGAAAGCAACCTGGAGATGGGGAACGAGAGCAGAGGGAGGGCAGAAGATGGGGAGAACCACACTGGAATAGAGTTTGATGCGAATGAGGGTGGCGGGTGCAGCATAAGCAACAGCTTCACCAAGTATGCAACACTTGGTGGTGACAGTGAAGATACACCCGTCTTCAAGTGGAACTTTGTCACCAACAAATTGGCTGAGCTTAAGACGAAAAGCATGTCCAAGAGCAACTAGCCAAGTAGAAGAGAAGGGGAGGGCAACGGCCAGGGTTGGAGAGTAACGGAATACATGTGACGGGATTACGTATTTAAAATACAAAATATAAGTATAAAGTTTTTATAGTCAAAACAAGTGAAAAAATCTACCAGTGCTGAAGAAGTAATCCAAAGTATTTAGAATACGTTACTGACCTTGAGTAATCTAACAGAATACATTACAAATTACATTTCACAGCATGTACTCTGTAATCTGTAGAGGAATACATTTCAAAAGTAACCCTCCAACCCTGGTGTGGCTGGGCGGAGGGCGGGGCCGGGTCGTGATCCTACACACCCGGTCCCTTATTAGGCTAATTATGCCTCCGTGAGGGATAAAGGTCAGCGGTCTTAAACCCCGCTGCATTTCAGCGGCTGGTTGGGGACTCCTCCGCCCCTGGCAGCGGCCCTGACCGCTCCAGGCGGTCGGTTAGGAGCCCCTTCTCCCCTCGCGGTCAGCGGCCATCGTCCTCTTTCAGGCGGCTGGGCTCCTCGTCCCCCGGCAGATGGCCGCGGCTGCTCCGTTGGGGTGGACGGTAGTGGCGAGAACTATACTACGGCGTATCCCTCCTCCTTCCCGGGCTTCGGCACCAGTGTAACGTATTCAATGGAAAGGAGGCGGCGAGAACCGGCTTGACGATATAAATCATATTTTAATAGTAAACTTAAAAGACAACATAAACACACACGACGGACATGTCCGTTAACGATCTCTCTCTCCCGCACGATCCCCTGCAGTCGACCTTTATCCCTCACGGAGGCTTGATTAGCCTAATACGGGACCGGGTGTGTAAGATCACGACCCGGCCCCGCCCTCTGCCCTGCCAACCCTGGCGACTGGGTACTAGAAAACTAGAGAAGAGTTATCAAAGTTCAGACCACGGGGGACACAGTGCTTGATTTGAGCCTTACATTGCAGATTGGTGGTGATCACATTTCACAGGACCAGTTTAAAAACATCGACCATGACCGAGACTGTGGCCTCTCCTGGCCTGGATTGGTTGACACTCATGTAGGATTAATTGCATAAACACATCAGGGAATTCTGAGGATGAATGTATAATGTATATATATATATATATATATATATATCTATATATATCTATATATACTTCTCTTAAAGTGAACTTGTTCCACTCATTCTTCTCTGAGGTCAGACCACATTTCATGTAACCTCAATGTTTATTGGGCTGTTTATTTATTTAGCATAACTGTCGCTATTGACGTCATTATTCTGAAAATAAATGCTCGCACGTGCTTTTTCAGTTCTGCCCACACAGATGAGGTCAGGGCTTTGTGATGGCCACTCCAATACCTTGACTTTGTTGTCCTTAAGCCATTTTGCCACAACTTTGGAGGTATGCATTGACCATTTGGAAGACCCATTAGCGATGAGCTTTAACTTACTCGCTGATGTCTTGAGATGTTGCTTCAATATATCCACATAATGTTCCTTCCTCATGATGCCACCTATTTTGTGAAGTGCACCAGTCCCTCCTGCATCAAACACCCCCACAACATGATGCTGCCACCCCCATGATTCACAGTTGGGATGGTGTTCTTCGGCTTGCAAACCTCACCCTTATTCCTCCAAACATAACGATGGTCATTATGGCCAAACAATTCAATATTTTTCATTAGATCAGAGGAAAAATAAATATCTTTGTCCCTATTTGCTCTTGAAAACTGTAGTCTGGCTTTTTAATGCTGGTTTTGGAGCAGTGGCTTCTTCCTTTCTGAGGAGCCTTTCAGGTTATGTCAATATAACTAACATAATCGACTCATTTTACTGTGGATCTAGATACTCGTCCACCTGTTTCCTCCAGCATCTTCACAAGGTCCTTTGCGGTTGTTCTGGGATCGAGTTGCTCTTTTCACACCAAACTACATTCATCTCTAGGAGACAGAATGCGTCTCCTTCATGAGCAGTATTATAGCTGTGTGGTCCCATGGTGTTTATACTTGCGTACTGTTGTTTGTACAGATGAGGTGTTTGGAAATGGCTCCCAAGGATGAACCAGACCAGAATGTTTAATCCAAATTTATGCCCTTTTTTCAAAAAATTTTCTGAGGTCTTGGCTGAATTCTTTTGATTTTCACATAATGTCAAGTTTGAAGGTAGGCCTTAAAACACATCCACAGGTACACCTCCTATCAGAAGCTAATTGGCTGATTGTCTAAAGGCTTGACATCATTTTCTGAACATTTTTAAGCTGTTTAAAGTCACAGTTAACTTAGTGTATGTAAATTGCTGACTCACTGGAATTGTGATATAGTCAATTAAAAGTGAAACAATCGGTCTGTAAACAATTGCTGGAAAAATCACTTGTGTTATGCACAAAGTAGATGTCCAAAACTACTTGCCAAACTATAGTTTGCGTGGTTAAAATGAGTTTTAATGACTTCAACCTAAGTGTATGTATATTTCTGATTTTAACTGTGTGTATGTGTATATATATATATATACATATATATACATATACATACACACTTTTTATTTTGAGAATAATGACGTTAATAGCATCAGTTAAGCTCAATAAATTACATGAAATGTGGTCTGACCTCAGAGAAAAAGTGGAACAAGATTACCTTAAGAGAAGTACAGTGAGGAAAATAAGTATTTGAACACCCTGCTATTTTGCAAGTTCTCCCACTTGGAAATCATGGAGGGGTCTGAAATTGTCATCGTAGGTGCATGTCCACTGTGAGAGACATAATCTAAAAAAAAAATCCAGAAATCACAATGTATGATTTTTTAACTATTTATTTGTATGATACAGCTGCAAATAAGTATTTGAACACCTGAGAAAATCAATGTTAATATTTGGTACAGTAGCCTTTGTTTGCAATTAAACGTTTCCTGTAGTTTTTCACCAGGTTTGCACACACTGCAGGAGGGATTTTGGCCCACTCCTCCACACAGATCTTCTCTAGATCAGTCAGGTTTCTGGGCTGTCAGCTGAGAAACACGGAGTTTGAGCTCCCTCCAAAGATTCTCTATTGGGTTTAGGTCTGGAGACTGGCTAGGCCACGCCAGAACCTTGATATGCTTCTTACAGAGCCACTCCTTGGTTATCCTGGCTGTGTGCTTCGGGTCATTGTCATGTTGGAAGACCCAGCCTCGACCCATCTTCAATGCTCTAACTGAGGGAAGGAGGTTGTTCCCCAAAATCTCGCAATACATGGCCCCGGTCATCCTCTCCTTAATACAGTGCAGTCGCCCTGTCCCATGTGCAGAAAAACACCCCCAAAGCATGATGCTACCACCCCCATGCTTCACAGTAGGGATGGTGTTCTTGGGATGGTACTCATCATTCTTCTTCCTCCAAACACGGTTAGTGGAATTATGACCAAAAAGTTCTATTTTGGTCTCATCTGACCACATGACTTTCTCCCATGACTCCTCTGGATCATCCAAATGGTCATTGGCAAACTTAAGACGGGCCTTGACATGTGCTGGTTTAAGCAGGGGAACCTTCCGTGCCATGCATGATTTCAAACCATGACATCTTAGTGTATTACCAACAGTAACCTTGGAAACGGTGGTCCCAGCTCTTTTCAGGTCATTGACCAGCTCCTCCCCTGTAGTTCTGGGCTGATTTCTCACCTTTCTTAGGATCATTGAGACCACACGAGGTGAGATCTTGCATGGAGCCCCAGTCCGAGGGAGACTGACAGTCATGTTTAGCTTCTTCCATTTTCTAATGATTGCTCCAACAGTGGACCTTTTTTCACCAAGCTGCTTGGCAATTTCCCGTAGCCCTTTCCAGCCTTGTGGAGGTGTACAATTTTGTCTCTAGTGTCTTTGGACAGCTCTATGGTCTTGGTCATGTTAGTAGTTGGATTCTTACTGATTGTATGGGGTGGACAGGTGTCTTTATGCACCTAATGACCTCAAATAGGTGCATCTAATTTAGGATAATAAATGGAGTGGAGGTGGACATTTTAAAGGCAGACTAACAGGTCTTTGAGGGTCAGAATTCTAGCTGATAGACAGGTGTTCAAATACTTATTTGCAGCTGTATCATACAAATAAATAGTTAAAAAATCATACATTGTGATTTCTGGATTTTTTTTTTTAGATTATGTCTCTCACAGTGGACATGCACCTACGATGACAATTTTAGACCCCTCCATGATTTCTAAGTGGGAGAACTTGCAAAATAGCAGGGTGTTCAAATACTTATTTTCCTCACTGTATATTAGTTATATAGATAGCTATTTTATATAGTGAATATCACATACAATACTTTTTGTGTATTGTAAATATAGAAATGCAGTTGATAAAGTTGTGGAATGTTGAGGTTATTTTTGGGGGGGTGGAAGTTTACAGAATATGTGTCTGGTTTAGTTGATGTGGCGTGGTGTCTGTTTCATTATGTTCCTTACAAAATCGTTTTGTTACTTTCTCCTCTTGTATCCAGTTAAACTGGTAAACGCCTGATGTGAATACTGTATGTGTGTATGCACAGTGACTGAAAGCTGCACTTTGTCTGCTTCTGTTGTTACACTGCGTCTTTCTCTTTTTGTTGAGAGATTTGCTCTGTCGGTGAACGAGTTGTCCTGTTTTATTAAGACAAAATAAAGTTGTTGCAGAGAACCATTATCAGATTGTATTTTTTAAAATGTAAGATAAGTTTTTATGAATATTACAAGTGGAAAAAAGTTCAATAAATGAGACCTAAATAAATCAGAATCAGGTCTGTCAACAGTTCTGTCTGCTAACATCAGAGAGTTCATATTTGAGGAAGGCGGGGCTTTCATAGTAGGTCACGTTGTTGTTGTTGTTGTTGTTGTTGTTTTGCTGCACTGCCCGCTATTGAATGCCAGGGGGCAGTGCAGGCTATGTTATTGCCATAGAAATAAACAGGGACAAATCACAGTCAACTGTGCCCACAGTATAGCAGACAGTTATGTGGCTGCTGTTAATGTATCACAGGATCCCTCTTATCAAATACCTCCCTGTCCCTCCACACCAGCTCCCCAAAATCACGCTGCTGGTGTTTGTGAAATACTGGACCTAAATAATAAAGCAGAGGTCTGCGCGGGATGGATTTTACAAACCCGCTCCAGAGAGATTCTGTCCCATCTATAATAGGCTATTTTTACTACAATTACCATTCGGTAAAAAACGTATAATAATAATTGTATTTATTATTATTATAGGCTAATTATAATTATTTTATTAGTAGTATTTTCTCCCCAATTTGGCATGCCCAATTCCCAAAGTCCTCATGGTGGCGACGTAGTGACTCGCAGTCGCCTCCGCGTCTGAGACCGTCAATCCGCGCATCTTATCACGTGGCTCGTTGAGCGCGTTACCGCGGAGATGTAGCGTGTGTGGAGGCCTAACCCTAACCCTAACCCTATTCTCCATGGCATCCATGCACAACTCACAGAGAGCGAGAACCACATTATAGCTGACCACTAGGAGGTTAACCCAACGTGACTCTACTCTCCCTAGCAACCGGGCCAATTTGGTTGCTTAGGAAGCCTGACTGGAGTCACTCAGCACGCCCTGGATACGTGTCATTGCTTTTAAAGTACTCTGTTTGCCATGAAAATAACCTTTGGTGCTTACATGGCATTACTTTCCATCCATCATCTATCCATCCATCCATCCATCCATCCATCCATCATCTATACATCCATCCATCCATCATCTATCCATCCATCCATCATCTATCATCCATCTATCCATCCATCCATCATCCATCCATCCATCATCTATCCATCCATCCATCCATCCATCAATCATCTATCCATCCATCATCCATCCATCCATCCATCCATCATCTATCCATCCATCCATCCATCATCTATCCATCCATCCATCCATCATCTATCCATCCATCCATCCATCCATCCATCCATCATCTATACATCCATCCATCCATCATCTATCCATCCATCCATCATCTATCCATCCATCTATCCACTCATCCATCCATCCATCATCTATCCATCCATCCATCCATCAATCATCCATCCATCCATCCATCCATCCATCCATCATCTATCCATCCATCCATCCATCATCTATCCATCCATCCATCATCTACCATCCATCCTTCCATCCATCGACCATCCATCCGTCCGTCCGTCCATCCATCCATCATCTATCCATCCATCCATCCATCCATCATCTATCCATCCATCCATCCATCCATCATCTATCCATCCATCCATCCATCCATCATATATCCATCCATCCATCCATCATCTATACATCCATCCATCCATCCATCATCTATCCATCCATCCATCATCTACCATCCATCCTTCCATCCATCGACCATCCATCCGTCCGTCCGTCCATCCATCATCTATCCATCCATCCATCCATCCATCATCTATCCATCCATCCATCCATCCATCATATATCCATCCATCCATCCATCCATCATCTATACATCCATCCATCATCTATCCATCCATCCATCCATCATCTATCCATCCATCCATCCATCCATCCATCCATCATCTATACATCCATCCATCATCTATACATCCATCCATCATCTATCCATCCATCCATCCATCATCTATCCATCCATCCATCCATCCATCCATCATCTATACATCCATCCATCATCTATCCATCCATCCATACATTCATCCATCTTTCTATTTCTATATGTTTGTTTAGAACTATTAGTGGTTAAAATTAGCAAACTAAGTAAGTGCATATGTTTATATACAATGTATATCAGTTTATTTATTTCAATATATTTTTTGATATGGGGAAAAAGTGTCAAATATAGTTATATTTGGTCTTATGTTCTTGACAATTATGCCATGTTATGCCTATTAAAGATATTAAATTAGTAGTCTGAGAAAGGGTTAGGGGGGTCCTCCATTCATTCATAAGTTGGTCAGTCTGTAGGTGGCACTGTTTCACTGATTTGATCCATTCTGCTAGATTGACATTCCTTGGGTTGGAGTTTGTGAAGATGAAAACACATCCTTAATCAAGACTATTTAGAGATATCAGGAAGAGCTTATCTGTGTACAGGAGCAAAACCATCAGCAATAATTATCTAATAAAATCTGCAATATTTTACATGTCTGCCCCTTCGGAAAACTCCTTAATGTACTGCCACTTGTATATTTCTCGATATCTGTTTCTAAGGAGTATAAATACTATTTTGAATTATTTTGTCCTTCAGTCAGTGAGGACAGAAAACATCTAGTAACTTAGTCGCATTATAGTACAGTTAGGGTAAAGTGAATGTGCAATTCCCACCTATGTAATTAATCCTGGGACTGAAAAGGATCAATGAAGTAATCCAAAAGACTAGTGGTTAGTGCTTTTTTACTACAAATTATACTCCCTGCCACTAGGTGGTGATATGCATGAACAATGCGAATAGCCAAAAACAAAAGAAAAATGGGAAAGTGAAAGTGAAGATTTATAGTAAATAAAAAGGACTTAAATATTGATGTGGGTGTGTCTCACCCACACTTATGGATTAAACCACTGGAGTCTTATGGATTACTTTTATGCTGCCTTTATGTGCTTTTTGGAGCTTCAATGTTTTGGACACGGTTGACTTACTTTGTATGGACCAACAGAGCTGAAATATTCTTATTAAAATCTTAATTTGTGTTCTGCAGAAGAAAGAAAGTCACACCCATCTGGGATGTCTTGAGGGTGAGTAAATAATTAGACCATTTTAATTTTGGGTGCACTGTCCCTTTAAGTATTTCTAATACATCGTAGTAATACTGCATGTTTGCTGCCACTCATTTTCATTTGTACAAAAGCATTTTTTTTAACTCGAAATGCTAAATGCTGCATTTAGGGACTGAAATCAAGAAGCTATATTTATTTTTGAACTGTCACATTTATGTTTCGGAGAGATCCACCTTTCTGATTGTCACTCTCTACCTTAATTATATCTTATTCTCAGTCTAGCATTTGTGTTTTATTGTCTTTTGCAACACAAGACATCACTATGAGTGAGATCTTGAGACAACTATAATAAAAACACACAGCACATCAACCCAGACTTTAGTCATCCACACATAAAACCGCCCTCCTCTGCAGACAGACATGCCTGGCAGCACCTGTGGGTGACTTGGGTTGTCTTAGAGGGGCCCGTGACTCACCGGTGGAGGCACCATGTACATCTGGAAGAAAATCAGCACCACACAAGCACATGCATATAGTATGTTCATTATCTTTTCTCTTTCTGGCCCGAGGCCAGGTGTGGTTTCCCATGTTGAGACACACACAGACACCAACGCAATTCCTGAAAAATACTATGTTGAACAAATGTTAGCTGTTACTGAGGGAACTGTTGACTTTCTCACCTGTCTTCTTTGATGTAGCATTGAAGTCCATTTGTTACTGTTTGACATCTCAGTTAAAGGCCTTTCGGTTTAGCAACTGAACAACACATGCAGGTTACCTTACACTTTAAAAACAGACTATTTTTGTCCTTTCAAGCGAGTAAATACTCTGAGATCAATCGGTGTAGCCTACCCTGCAGGCCAAAGGAGCTTTTTCCTGAGAAAACTCTGAACTATGTTTCTGCTTGTTCATAGATCTTATGAGATTAAGCTTATTTGAGCCTGTATTCTTTTTTTGTTCTTCCAAATTCACCCCGTTCGGCCTCTCAATATTTTGCTCGGAAATTTTTCCTAGCTTACATTGACAATGTTTTCACCTCAACATATAGCATTTTTTTTTTTTTTACATATAATTCCTCATTTTTGCTGTCGTGGGCATCATTTAAAGACTCAGGATGACGCGGGCCTGACTATTGACACTGACTATCACCCCTGGCGTCGTGAGTTCGAATCCAAGGCGTGCTGAGTGACTCCAGCCAGGTCTCCTGAGCAACCAAATTGGCCCGGTTGCTAGGGAGGGTAGAGTCACATGAGGTACGTAACCTCCTCGTGGTCATCGTAATGTGGTTCTCACTCTGTGTTGTACGCAAGAGCTGGACTATTAATTTGGCATAACGGGAATTTTCCCGGTGGGCCGACGCACTTTGGGGTCGATCGGGGGCGGACTGGCCATCATATAGGCAGAAAAGGACAGCGAACACCCCCCACCCCCCCACCCCCATGCTCAACAACTTTTGGAATTGGGCATTCCAAATTGGGAAGAAAAAAAAGACTCAGGATGACGCTTGATGGTAAGTGAATGGAATCATGGGAGGTGAGCTGCTTTCTCATGACACTCATGCTCACCCAAAACTGATTGTATCGCTTCAGAAGACATGAATTAAAACCACTCGGGTTGGAGGGATTACTGTTATACTGCCTTGAGGTGCTTTTTGGAGCCCACTCATTTACATTGTATTGGCAAAAACACTTCATATCTTCATCAAAATATCTTTATTGCACTTGAAAAAATGTGCTGTGTGTTTATTGTATTTTGGGACGAGAGTGTGTGTGACAGCTCTATTTGACCCCTCCTAATCCTCTATTTGACTCGCTCTAAATCCACGATGGTGTCCGTTTACTGTTTCCTCAGCTGTTCGAGATGTTGACTTTGCTTTGCACCCGTGCTGCCAATATAGCTTCAAATCTTCTTCCCCTATTTCCTACAAGCCCCTTTACTCAATGGTTCTCAATTGGTGGGTTGCAACCTTTAAATGGGAAGGCAATGCTAAAATCAATTATGAATGCAACCAACCATATAGTCATGCATTATTAGTATGTGCAGGCCTAGCAGCTTTTAAAAGGGTAGAGAAAACACTTTTAATATCTTTTTGTCGTTTTAGGGTGACCTATCCCTTTAAGGAGATTTTGGCTTATGATAAACGGCTTTTAGTACTCTGTTGGGTCACCACTTGATTGCCATTATAAAATCTGGGTTCTGAATCAAAACCAGGTGACAACCACTGCTCTGGCCCAAGTTAGACTCAATTGTAGACCCACACATTGGTTTCACTAGAGGCAGAAGTTAAAGAAGACTTCTTCCTGCCGATGTACTCTGTCGCATTCTGCGTTAAACAGTGGGAAGATCTCAGATATCGGCCTCTATTTTCACCTTCCCTGATCTGCACAGGGTCAAGCATTCCCCTCCTGTCCAGCCTGTCAGCAACAAGTCATTAAAACAGAGTTGCATCTTGAGTTCCTCGTGAAATTCCTCTGGATGAAGGCTCTCTGGTCTCCATTTCTGTTTTGAGGTTCCGGGCTGTATGTTTTGGGTCCACTACTTGAGATTCAGCTATTATAGACCAATTGGTCAGACTGATTAATTTCACTGATGTTTGGTCATTTTGAAATGGTCTGTATTGACCGATAACAGATAACCCATACAGTTATGAAGTTTACTGACAGCGTTGTCAATGGATAGTGCACATTGTCCATTTTCAAATATTTTTTGCGAACTTTTAATAGTGATAGGGCGATATATCAGTCAGGACGATTAATCTGCCAAACTTTGACCATTTTGAGATTAATGGCATCTCAATTGTATGTATGTTTCATTCAGGGCTGGACTGGCAATCTGGCATACCGGACAGTTTCCCGGTGGGCCGGCGCACTTTGGGGCCGATCATGGGCGGACTGGCCAGCGGGAGAGCCGAGCGTGCCGGTGGTGCGTCCGCGAAAGGTGCCGAATGGGCCTCAATGCAGAGCGGACAGCAAAATGCCGCCGCGATATGCAGAAAAGGACAGTGAACAACATAATGATATGTAATGATTTCCCTCTACCGCATGGACACATCTAAAGGTGTAGTTCACCCCAAAATGAAAATGTTGTCATTTGCTCACCCTCATGTTGTTTAAAGGGGTCATGACATGAGAAACCAAATTTGCCTTGATCTTTTGGTATATAAGAGGTCTTTGTATCATTAAAACGTCCTGCAAGTTTAATATTTTAAGACGTCCTCCCCATTCTAAACGAATCATTTATTTAATCAAGCTCAAAATACAGCTCGTTCTGGATTCATGGTTAGAAGTGACGTGTCGGTTAGAAGTGACGTAACAGCGTTTGCATATGACCGCCTCCAGCACAAGATAACTACGCTTTAAGCGCAAGACAACTACGCTCATTTCAGTATCGCCGTCGCCTCACAAGTGTTCAGTCGATGGACAGCGAGCTCTGACAGAGACTACTTGTGCACAGGAAAATTACGATGCCACACAGATGTGCTGTTCCTGGCTGTGGTCAAACAAAACCTCTGAATAAGCTGCCGAAAGATCCAGACGTCAGGGAAAAATGGATGCAGTTTATTTTTTGCGGACGTCCCAGTCACGGCAGTGTTAACTTAAGCGTTTGTTCTGTACATTTTAAGGATGACTGTTTTGAGAACAAATCTCAATATGATGCTGGCTTTGCCAGAAAACTGTTGCTCAAAGATAAGTCCGTGCTCGACTATTCTGGGAACAACGACGACGCAAACTGTAAGTAATCTATTTTAAACTTTAAACTACTTTTTAAAGCGCAATTTCATTCATTATGAATAATCACAGTGTTTTTACTTAGTTTACTTGCATATTGTTCTGGCTGGAGGCGTCAATAATTGATACATAGGCACTGACGTTAGCCAATCATAACAGTGGGCGTTAACACTGAAGTCTTAAATGGAAAACGCCCCCAAAACAGACTGTTTGAATCAGAGGATGAGAAACAGGGTGGGAAAAGGTCATAAATCACTAGATTTTAAAAGTTTTTCTTAAAAAAAAATATATTAATACTATAATTGCACCTAAGGGAACATAATAATACAATAAAAAAAACCATGTCATGACCCCTTTAAATTCTTTTCTTTCTTCCATGACACCCAGAAGGAGATGTTGTATGCTGCCAAACACCAATATAATACAAACGAGAATAGACAAAATAACATCATAAAAGTAGTCCATGACTTGTGTTCTATATTATAAGTCTTCTGAAGTCATACCAGGGCAGGACTGGGCCGTTTTGTGGTCCGTTCTGCGTAACACGGTGGCTCAGTTTAGCTTATCGCGGCCCATTCGGCCCGTTTCGCGGCAGACCTACCGCCCCCTGATTGGCCCCAAAGTGCGTCGGCCCACCGGGAAAATGCCCGGTATGCCAGATAACCAGTCCAGCCCTGAGTCATACAAGAGGTTTGTGTGAGGAACAGACCATCATTTAATATTCCCCTCTGTCATACCTCTCAAACTCATTTGCGGTTGTGTTTTTAAACCCATTATGTCGTGACTGGTCATGTGACAAGCAAGAACCAATGGGTGATTCACACCAAACCTGTCTAGGTAACGCAGTTGTCATATTTAACTCCAAATCAGGAAAAGAAAAAGTATGAAATTATATTTTGCATAAATAAAATAAAGCATACATTTCTGAAAAATATATTTAAAAATTATTTTCAGGACACTTTAGCACATTTTACCCCCCAATACAAATATATTTATTTTACTGTATTACAAAATGCTTTGTTATAAAGTTTTACTATGATTAAAACATTTAAAAAATAAAAAATAAAAGCAGTTCCAAATGAGTATAACTATGATGCATAAATACTTTTCAATTTAAATAATATACAAACATTTTTTCACATTGAGTTAATGAGAATATCACTATGACAACCTTTTGTTTACATTGCGGTAATGAGAATTGAGGGCTAATATGTGCATAACTACCATGAAAATAATGCCACAATATTAATAATCCGAATGGTCATTTTCTATATGCAAAATATATTTTCTGATTTATTTATTTTAATTTTGGGGAGTAAAATTAGACCAGGACATTTCCTTGATAGGTTAAGGGAATTTTCCCTTTAAGTCACCTGTTGCATCCTACTGCAGCTGTCGCATATGAATGGTTAAATGTCATTTGTCGTGGTCCAAATGGGGGTCTGTGATGTATCTGTAGAGTCCATAAACATGCTCTGATTGTGATACAGCATGTTGGCCTAATTCACTGTCATAAGGGGGTTTGTTTGAAGCTTGTTTCTGTGGCGGAAGGACGTACCCCTCGCTGTCCAGGGTTAAATACAGAACGGCTCGGCTCAAAAACTGTGGCGAGGTCACACCCCTAACAAGCCTCACTGAGGCACTGCAGTATTTTGAGTGCAGGCAAGGATATACATGGCACATACGCACACACACAAACAAACACAGATGGTCTTTCTACATTTAAAGCATATGGACTTTTTCAGGTCTTGAAGCTAGACATGTTAATATCCCCCTATCTCATGTCCATCTGCTCCCCTAACCTTTCCAGAAGTACCCTTGGACTTACCTGATCCTGGGAGAAAAGCCCAGCGTGACCAACCCTAGACTGTGGGAACTTCATTGTTGATACTTCCCCACTAACACGGGCAATTACAGAGTAAATGATGCCCAACGGTAAATTAGGTCGGAAGTCCAGCTCCCCATCCCGGCACAGTACTTATTCTCAAACTCTTCAAACTGTCCCTCCTTTTGAGGCCAGTGTCTAAGAGCACTGGATGCCTGTTGAATGGCCCTTAAAACATTTGCAAATGGGGGAACCTTACAAAAACATGTCTGACTCATATTTAGTACTGGTATGTAAAAAACAAAAAACATATATATTTTGTAAATAAATCATATCAATATATATATATATATATATATATATATATATATAAATCTTTTGGCATAAAGACAATTAAGCCTGTTTTTTGGACCATATATTTTTTTTTTATTATTATAATTTATTTTTGCATTTATCGTTTTAAACATATCCCCCTAAAGTATTAATGCCATTATTTAACCAGATGTTTTACTTGTAATTTTATTCATATTATAATTTCAGTTTTTCTTAATGGAGATTCCCATTAGATTTTCATTACTGTATTGCAATAATCATAAATAAATAAATAAAATATTGCATCTTCGATGATTTCTTTAGTTTTCACATGCATTGTGGGGGAGGAATATGTGCTTAATTTCCATGAAAATAAAATCACAATACAAAAAAAATTATAACGTTCCTAAAAATAGGCTTAATTTGTTTTTTATTATTATTATTTGGCAATGATAATTATTTTTTTTATTTTTTTTTAAATGTGCTAAATTGTCACGAGAATAAATACACAATGCAAAAATTCCCAATGGTCATAAAAATAGGCTATAAATAAATGCTTTATTTTAAATAAATGATAACGTCTTATTTCTGTCTTTTGATTTTGGGGTGAAATATGACCCAGACATGTTTTGACAGATTTCGTGAGATTTACCCACATACATTTTGAAAACCAAATTTGCTAAATGCATAACATTTATATTAACATTTTCTTGGTTCGGTGATCTTGAAAACGTATAGTGAGTGCACTGAAGTCTAAACATGGCACAGCCGCTGCCCTGATGTTACTCCTGGTTTGCCACAGTGTAATTTGACCACTTCACTGGAGTCACTAAAACTACAGACAGCAACGTGCATTACTGAAAGACAGCTCGCCGGCCAACCGGTTCATTGTAACATTTTATATTGCATTCTGGGATATTGATTTACACAAAACATGAATCATGTAATGTGATGGATTTATTTGTAATTGTATCAGCTTGTCAATTGTATCAAGAGCTTATATGCAAACTTTAACCAGATTGCAATTGGTCACTTGTGCTGAGACGTAAGGCATCCCTTTACTCACAAACGTCTTTTATGCTCATAACGTCAAAGTCAACTCTCTTTGATGTTAGTCTTCAACACTGCCTTCCTTTCCCACAGACTTACACAACTCGAGCAATATCACAAGCAAAGCACTCGCTAACCGTATGGGAATACCATTATGGCATTTATAGGTCTTTTCTGGTGTTTATTAGCACTAACTTATGTTTATGGTTTATGGTAGATCCTGTAGGTGAAGGAAAACATGCTACAACATGTTTTAAATGTATCTTGTTGGTTGCATTTGCAGAAGTATCTTGTGACTGAACTAAACCACAGATTTGACTGGCTAATCCTAGAACTCGCTACACTGCGCGGTCATACATTAACCGAGGCTTGGGGCAAAATGCAGCAGAAAGGGATCGACTTAAATCTGTTATGTAACATTAGATATATGTAATATTTCACAACTCGTAAAACAGCAGTTCAGCAGAGAGCTGTATAATGAAACATTAATACATACCATTAATAATGTATTCCAGCAGAGCGTTAATGACACAAAAATGACTCCTTGAATGAACCCTTCAAGCCATCATTAAATCTAGACATCGTTTGTCTAGTTATGTTATGCTTTTGTGTGCATTACAGTATAGTTTTGTGTTTTATGGTTTTATATATTTCAATTAATTGAGGTTTTAACATGTATGGAAGGCACGCTGATTGTTTTCAGGGGGCAAATTTCCCCCCTTACATTGAATTTCTATCACTGGTACATTGGAAAAAAATATCTATAAATAAAATTGACATTTGCTTATTTTTGCATTAAGATTAATTCCACAAGCGAACTGCCGTCATCTAAATGGGAATCCACGGATCTGGAATTTCGCCTGTCGGAAATTCACCCACGGAATTTCAACGCTAAGGTAAATGTGACCAAGCCTTTAGACAAATTATTAATCCGGAACGCCATTGGTAGCGCTGTAAATCTGTTAACCTTGAAATCATGCTACAAAAGTCACGCTACGCTTCTCACTTTGGGACCAGCAAACTCTAAAATGGGTGAAATGCAAGCCGGTCCCCAGAGGCCTTCGTTCTCAGGTCTGTCCTGATGTCAGAAGGTCATCAAAAGAGTCGTAATTCACATTACAGGTTCCCACAGATCAGCTTCAGGAGCCTTCTCTCTCTCCGACCCCTCAGAAGGGAAGGTTACGCCTGAGAGACTGAAGTGAAAAGAGCTGTCCTCTGATTTATGACCTTCTGCTGCTATCGGATCTTCTCCAGCACCAGGATGGGTTTTGTGAAGCACCTAAACAGACCCTCCCAGAAACCCCCCTCGTCACCCCAAGAGTGTTAGGTTTCCAGAGCACACTGAAGCACCTTTTGAAGCTTAAACGCACATGCAAAGTTTCCATGATTTCAAGAACTTCGTATGAACGTGCGCATGAACTTTACTTTTTAACATCAAGATTTTAGGTCAATATTTTTTCGATGCTTTAATGGCTGGTCAACATTTCTTTGTAAGCTTAAGGCTTTTCAAGCAGTTTGAAAGTGATCTGCAAGAATTGTAGCTTACATATGAACACTTCTGACAAACTCAGACCCCTTTAAAGCAAGATTTATCACCTTTAATTCGTTTAATTGTAATCCTTTGATGTAAACAAATTGAGATTGTAGTCAGATTTGTACATGTTCTTGTAAACTTGAGCGGTGCTTACCTATGCAAAATATGTTGCCACAATGCTTGTGTGTTGCTCTGCGGTTGCCATGGTTGCTCATGTATTTGTTTTTGTCTTTATGCATGTTGTAAGGTGTTTGCTTGGTGTCTAGATATGATTTAGGTCCCTCCTTTTTTATGTTAGTCTGCAAGGAGAAACCCACAAATCCTTTTGCTCAGAAAAGTAATAGCACACCTTATAACATGAGGTATCAATCACGCTCATATCATGTTCACGACAATATTGTATACTTGTTCATTTATATTGCTAACTACAAGTATGTAATTAATATATTGTAATTGCAATGCTTGCTTTAGTGAGCACCAGTAAATATGAAAGTTATGAAACAATTAAGACATGGAGTTTAGTATATTGCACTGCTGTGACAGGCAGGGCTGGACTGGGAAGAGAAATCGGCCCGGGATTTTACATTGCAACTGGCCCAAAAGTTGAGCGGGAGGGTGTTCACTGTCCTTTTCGGCATATCGTGGTGCCGTTTTGTGGTCCGTTATGCATAATGCGGCGACTCATTTTAGCTTATCGCGACCCATTCGGCCCATTTCGCGGACGACCCACTGGCCCGCACGGTTCTCCCGATGGCCAGTCCTCCCCTGATCAGCCCCAAAATGCGTCGGCCCACCGGGAAAAGTCCCAGAATGCCAGATAGTCCAGCCCTGGTGACAGGTAATGACAACTGCCCATTTGCAACAATGTACATTATACATGTTGTCCTAATGTTTCCTAGATTTCACTTTTTCTCTACTTAACTATGGAGAGCCAAATGGCTCAAAATGAAATAATAAAATATGTATTTCTTTAGTTAATTGTTGACACTTTACAATAAAGTCCCATTTGTTTGCATTGAAGGGATAGTTCACCCAAAAAGGTTAATTCTCTCATCATTTACTCACCCTCATGATACCCTTTCCTTCAGCAGAACACATTAGAATGAAATTAGAAAAATATCTTAACTCAATAGGTCCTTAAAATGCAAGCGAATGAGGATACGACATTTGTAGCTCAAAAAAATCACAGACTGTCAGCATAAATGTTATCGATACGACTCCAGCTCTACTAAAGGGGCTTGATCACTTTTGGTGCGGAAAAAATATTTCAATATTTAAGTACTTTTTGTTTAACTATAATCCAACTCTTCTGGGAGAGGGTGGAGGTCATGCGGTCTCTCGTGTGACGTCAGGGCTGGACTGGCAATCTGGTATACCGGGAATTTTCCCGGTGGGCTGGCGTTCTTTGGGGCCAATCATGGGCGGACTGGCCCATCGGGAGAACCGAGCGTGCCGGTATGTCGGGCACGAAACGGGCCTAATGTGCCGCGATAAGCTAAAATGAGCCACCGCGTTATGCAGAACGGACCACAAAACGGCGCCGCAGACAGCGACCACCCCCGACTTTTTGGGCCAGTTACTATGTAAATATCCCGGGACGATTTCTCTTCCCAGTCCAGCCCTGTGTGACGTATTCACGTTGGCATGTTATGGACGTAATCTCAAGTTCTTCTCTCATTGAGGTGCACCATTGTGAGTAAACAAACAGATAAATATAGATTATATATGCAGCGTTCCTCCTTCACGCTTGTAAACAGCGTGTGTCAGTTCTCGCGTGTCTCACATGCCAACGCGATTACATCGCGCACATACCAACGCTGTTGACTGAAAAGATGATTTAGAGTTAAAAAAGTCCTTAAATACAAATATGTTTGCACCAAAAGCAAACGTGTTGCTTTAGAAGGCATTAATTTAACCGCTGGAGTCGTATGGATGACGTTTATGCTGACTGTCTGTGATATTTGGAGCTATAAAAGTCAAATCACCATTTACTTGCATTTTAAGGACCTACTGAGCTGAGATATTATTCTATTTTTTGTCAAACATGTTCTGCTGAAGACAGAAAGTCATACATACCTGTTGGTATGGCCATAACATTTGGCCAATACTATAGCGTCTAAAACAATGTTAAATTATATACATCATATCAGTTCCCATCTAAGGATGTTTTCTTCTTCAGCTCTGTTTCAAACCTATTTTTCTCACTCAAACAATGATTCTTTGCAGCTGTTTGTCTATATTTCTTCCTGTTTTACGTCTGTACTCTCTTTAGCATTGTTATTTCATTAACCGGGCTTCCTCCCCCAAACTGCAACAGAATTATACGTCCCTGTAGAACTATATTTCAGGTCCCTGTAGTGTTACCTATACCTATGAGAGGATGGATCATTCAGTCCCGTTAGTCTTCCTGACTCATATCTCATCTCTCAAGCTTGCATGGCAGTGCCTGGCATTTAGAGCTGCTGTCCTAGAAGAATTAGGCCAGATTTGCCACACTTGATGAGGCCTGCCAGTCCTGATGCACATGCCTCCACAGTGCACAAGGGCAAGTATGAACAGAATGACTTGACTCCTCTGTGGCACAATGACAATCACAATCTTGGCACGCTCCGTCTTTGTAAACCCAAGAGGCCTTTTCAGATTCAGAATTCAAATCAGATTGAAAAAAATCCCATAGACTTGAACTGAAGGAGGGACCCAAGTAAAATCCGTGTATAGAGACCAGAATATTATAGAGACTTGTTTTGACTTGGGCAAGTAATCAACCACCTAGCAACCACCCATATCACCCTAGCAACTAACTAATGTAGCAATGCTCCAACAACCACTCAGAACACCCACCCTAGCAACCATATAACAATGCCCTGACAGACACTCTATCATCATGAGAACTTAACCTAAAACATTGTAAGACCTTAAAGGGATAGTTCACCCAAAAATGAATCCATGTCTTCAGAAGAGATGTGATAGGTGTGGGTGAGAAAAAGATAAATATTTAAGTAAATTTTTACTATAAATCTCCACATTCACTTTCAGAATGTGAAAGTGAAAGTGGAGATTTATAGTATAAAATGTTAAGAAAGGACTGTTTTTCACCTACACCTATTATGTCTCTTCTGAAGACATGGATTAAACCACTGGAGACTTCTGGATTACCTCTGGATGTCCTTTTTGGACCTTCTCTGGTCACCATTCATTTGCCAACAGAGCTGAAATATTCTTGTAAAAATCTTCATTTGTGTTCTGCAGAAGAAAATCATACACATATGGGATGGCATGAGGGTGAGTAAATGATGAGAGAATTTTCATTTTTGGGTGAACTGTCCCTTTAAACTTTAACATGATTTTTTCATTGTATGAACTGTCTTTTCCTTCAGTTCGGAGAAACACATTTTTTCATCTGGAAGTTGCTCATTGGCATTTTTGATCAAAACAAACTTTCCAGTGATTTTGTACTTTAATAACAATGACTTTTTTATAGTTACAGTAAATATATTTTTCCTTGGTTTATTACTGGATTCTTGCAGTTTTCCACGTAATCATGTTATAGGTGTGTTCATAATTCAAAATGGTCTCCCTACGCTCTCAAACAATATATTTTTATATATTTTTTGAAGTTTTGTGACTTCATATTAATTAAGAGACTACACTGAATGTAATCATAATAATAAAAATAAATGCACTCCGTATGACTGTTATAAAATGAACCGGTGAAGGCAAATGTGATTATAAATGGTGACCAATTGACCCTTCGCTAAGCTCCGCCGTCCTTGATTACCGTTGCTCGCTCTGACAAGCTTTGCAAAACCTCCCGTAGGAATGAATGTTAAATTGCAATGGTTTTTGGTTAAATATCCTTATAAACAGAATGGATATTATTCTTACGTGGGCAGGAATGAAGAGTGACATCACAAAGTGCAGTTCCTCCAGACCAGCTGGGCAAGGGTGCCGTGTGTTTGTGTGGGAGAGGCCAAGGGAGGAGAGGGGCTGTTTGATAACCAAACGTGTGACGAAAAGGGAACAGGATGTCAGAACAGGCCAAGCTGCAGAGTTTGAGAGTTTGCTGTTTCATTCACATGTATATGTTCTAAAGGAAGAGGGGAAAGGGGGAGGTGGGGGAGGAATAGGGTAACCTGACCACTGGGGCAAAAATAGAGGCTTACTAGTGCTTTTTGTGAGTTTCAAATGAGGCCTGATGCATCAAACTCAAGTGCTATACATGTTGGGTAAATACTTTAAGAATAGCAAGCACTTGAAACCAGGGTCGTGTGTCATTCAGAATTTAATTGAGCAGGCTGACACCTGACTTTTTACAATAAATCTCCACTTTCACTTTCAGAATGTGAAAGTGAAAGTGGAGATTTATAGTAAATAATTTTAAAAAAGGACTGTTGTGACATGGGATGGCATGAGGGTGAGTAAATGATGAGATAATTTTCATTTTTGGTGCAAAATAGAGGCTTAATAGTACTTTTTGTGAGTTTCAAATGAGGCCTGATGCATCAAACTCAAGTGCTATACATGTTGGGTAAATACATTAAGAATAACAAGCACTTGAAACCAGTTCATTTGCCAACAGAGCTGAAATATTCTTGTAAAAATCTTCGATTGGCACACAAATGGATTTCGACTCGTTCCGCCTTATCTTTAAAAAAAGCAAAAATCGAGGTTACGAGGTACTACTTACAATGGAAGTCAATGGGGAAAGTTTTGTTTTTTAGTTTTATTGCAAAACTTGTGTTGAACTGCACAAAACACTTCAGGTGCAGCCCTGGTTTGGAACAACATGAGGAAAGGTACATTTTTGGGGAAACTTTCCCTTTACATTCAGAATTTTTTCCAACCCTTGCTTAACACTTGATACTTGAATGAGTCGTAGGATTTAACTGATGTGTGACTCACCGGTTACAAACCAGCAATCACACGAGGAGCTGTCTGATATGATGTAGTTCTTTTCCTTTTGCCCAAAGTTACTTAGCAACCGAGGATGTGTTGTTATAACAACGTTTAAGACTAGAAAAGGTGTGTAGGGCTTGTAAAGTCTGTGCTGGCATGTCTTTACAGTACTGTGAATTACAGCATTCATGAATTATATAGTACCATCATTTTACTTCCATATAGGCCGACATCATCTGTAGGGTTCCTACCTACACCTTTTGATCATTAAATGTACATACATTTTTCCAGTTTTCAGAAAAATGAGAAACCATGATGGATTTTGTTCAATGCCATGACATTTCCAGGCTTGTAAATCACCCTTTTAAATTCCCTGATATGACCAGGGGTTTCATGATCGTGGCAAACCTGGCTGTATCTTACGGCTCTTTTCCTTTGCACGTTACGGTTCGACTCGACTCACTTTACATTTCTGAGCTTGCGTTTCCATTGCAGATTAGTGCCGCCTCAACATGGGTGGGATTATAGGCTGATCGTCATAGTTACGCCGCCTCTACTGCTGTGACATCATCTTAAACGTGACACAAACTGACCAAAACAATAACACGACCGCTAGCTGTTAGCTACTAGCGCATTGTGCTGCATAAAGCAGTTGTTGCATGTGTTGCAAGTGTAACAGTTAAATTGGTCTGGTTGTTTTAGAAGCTTCCAGTAGCTGCTCAACTAAATAAAGTGAAGCTTTCAAGCAGAGTATCGAGTTAACGTAACACAACGTACCATCCTCCATCATGGACTCCAGCAATGCCAGTCCAGGGCTCTCCCTCCCATTGCTCTCCGGTTTAGATAGCGCCCATTTGGTCGAACCACTTCCACTTTTCCTTGATGGTTCTGTAGTCACTTCTAAGGTTTGTTTAACTTTTCCCTGCACTGTTGGTAGGTCCGGTGGTAGCCGTGTGCGGCCAACATCTGAGACACTTTCTGAGAGACTATTTCGTTTAGCGTTGTTTCGTTCGTCACTAACGAGAGGACCGTCTGCGCCTCGTTTATTGACCAGATCAGTAAACAGATGATACTGCTATCGCTGTTGCTAACTTTAAAACTAGCGGGTAGATGTCCCGTGTCGGAAATCCAGTGAGGCTAGTAGTGACGATTCTCTCTTACCGATCAGTGATCTACAGGGTTTTGACATCACATTTAGAATTGGCTCGGCTCGCTTGGAAACTCGACCGAGGCGGTACTAAAAAAAAGTATAAGGTACCAGGTCCTATCCACAGTGGAAAACCCCTAAAAAGCGAGCAGAGTCGAGTCGAGCCGTACCCCATTTTCCACCCATGGAAAAACCCCATTACATAACCAAACAAGCTAAAATTACAAAACACACACGAGGATACCATCTTTCAGAAATATGACTTTATTTGGATTTTCTGTATAACATCTATTTTGATTGAAATCTAAATTTCTTCTTTATAGAAACAATTACATCAGGATTGTAAACATCCAAGAGAGAGAGAGAGAGAAGTTTGGGGTGTTGGGGTGCACACACACACACACACACACACACACACACAAAAGGTTAAGGAATTTAGAAAGGAAAGATTACAGTATCGCATTTGTAAATGTTATTCTGCAGGCCGCAGTCTGACCTGTACATGCCACAGCTTCATTTTTCAGTGGTATCATTGAGATGGATTAATGCCTCCAATCAGGCAGGATTCATTACGACCAAATGAAGTTGGGAGAAACTGTCAAAGATCTCCTTTAGATTGGGAACAGATCACTGTTTTCTACTTCGGGAGTTTCTGTCTGCCGTGTGCCGTTATGTCTCCTAGTTTGCTAAAGGGTTTACTTTTGTGTGTAAAACACAGGAGTGTTATTATCATGTGCATACTGAAGCAGTAATTCAATATTTACATTTATGCATTTGGCAGACGCTTTTATCCAAAGTGACTTACAGTGCACTTATTACAGGGACAATCCCCCCATAGCAACCTGGAGTTAAGTGCCTTGCTCAAGGACACAATGGTGGTGGCTGTGGGGATCGAACCAGCAACCTTCTGATTACCATTTATGTGCTTTAGCCCACTACGCCACCACAACGGTTAATATAGGCTAAATGTATCACTTTAGGGGCAAAACAATGGCTCTGTTCCAAATCCTAGTGAGCTGCCTACCTAGTCTGCATATTGACAATCTTAGATGCAATGGTTGTTCTAAATTGTTGGCAGCAATGTTATGTTACTTTATAAAATACTCCCTTAGAAGGCAGCAGTCTATATAGACAGTAAACAGTGAGACGACTCGCTGAGGTTTGGAACAGAGCCAGTGTACAGCAGTATACCGTCATTTCTTTGGCTTAAGATGAATAAATCTCAATCGGATTACTTTTAAGGCCCTGCATACTTGTTTGCATTCACTCAGTGTTTAAGATAGGCTTTTGTACAGTATTTAGCTCTCTCTCTGTCTCTCTCTTTCTCTAATTCAGTGCATTATTATCCCCACAGGGGTGCTCTGTGTGTTTGTTCCAACGCCTGCGTTTAAGGAAAAAAAAGGCAACAAACAAACTTTACTGGGACAGTTGGGAAATGAGGTACACATGGTTCATTCAGTACTCATGCACCACTATTCAGCTTTATCTGTGACTGACAGGTGAAGTGTATCATTTTTTAATATGCAGAGACAACTTTAAGTTCACTATTAGTGGGTTGATTCCCCTGAAAAGTGTTAACACTGTGACTTTGTGGCGCTTCATAAAATTTGCTCTGTTTGTTGAGTATCTAGACCAGCCCGACACTGCAAGATCGGCTCAACCAATGGTGTGAGTTTGGGGGCGGGACTAACTGTTTGACCAATATTAAAAGGAGGAGTGTTTAGGAAAACTGTCGTTATTTTTGCAATTCTCTTTGATATTACACACTTCACCGTAAATTATCTTGTACTGGTTACGAAAAGCAGAACGAATCTCTTAAATACAAATCTTCTACATTAAATAAATACAACGTAATCTGTCATAAGTGTAGTTTTTCAGTATTGGAACACTGCTCCAGGCAACAGTCCAGAATAGTCTTGAGATTATGAGGGTAATCAAACAGTGGACTCTTTAGGGCCTTCCTTGGCTGCATTCTTGCAACTGTACAGCCACTTTATTACGCGTGCATTTCTCTCAATAATGGACACACCTGTCGGGATCTGCTCTGCTAGCTCCTCCTGGAACAGCCCTTCTCTGGAGTGTTGAGAAAATTCACTGGGTTCCGAGCCGCCTCCACCTCCAACGCTTCTCAGTAGAAGTGAGAGCGTGTCAACTGAACTCGCCCCTGCTAGAAAGTTCTCTGGTCCAAGCCTTTCCACCATTTCTAGGTCCAATCCACAGAAGTCGAAGAATCGCTCTTGCTCAGACATTGCTAACGAGCAGCGAAGTCTTAAGTCCGACTTGGAACGTTTCAAATTGGACCACATTCGAGGTACAACTGGCTTCCATGGATCCATGTTGTTATTATTACAGTTACCCACACTGTTTTGTAAACAGTTAATCATGCTGTTCTTCGATTGCTTCTCCAGAAATCCAGTGTTGTCATTTTGAGGCCCGCAGTCGGATCTACTTGATGTTCGAGTCTCATTTCCCCCATCAACTGTGTCTTTATCATTGGACCAGGACATTCGAGAGTCCCCATCTCGAGAGGAGGATGCCTTTTCCTCGTTGATCACCATTTTTTGAGCCGCATCACTTCCGTTGCTCTTCTCCCGCATAGAACCTTGGAAGAGTCTTCGTACGAAGCTGTAGCCCTTGGCCTCCATGTTGCCGTTTCCGCCACCACTGATGGGAATCTTGAATTCTTTTTTCTGTCTATATATGACCAGAGAGTCTGGACGCAGCATGCGTTTGCCATTGTTCCTACGCATTATTGGCGCACTGTGTGGGGCGACTAATGGCGTAGTGGTTGGAGTTCTAGGGGAAGGTGCAGGCGGCTTGTTTGCATCGTTGCGATTGTGCGTTTCCACTACGGTCTTGTTCTGAAAGTTCTCCTTCCTGGAGTCATCCTCATTCTCATCCCTTGTGAAAACCTGCGAAGAGAAAGGGGCCGAGGGTCTTCGGGGAGGTAGAACGGGTGTTGACGGACCAGACACGGTGAAATTGCGACGGGGCAGGGGTGGAGGGGTGGCGCAGGGCACCAACACAGGATCTTGCTTGGTGTTGATGACCTGTTGACTCTTGACATACTTCGCCTTGTCGGCTTCGAGACGCTCCACGGCACTGATGGAGCGACCCCTGCTTCCTGCATCCATTTGCCTACGCAGGTAATCTGGCCCCTTGTTGAGGAGCCGCAGCGGAGAGGGTGAACCAACTGGGGTTAAGGGCTTCATTTTGGAATTCTGGAAAAATGCATCCAAACAGGGTGGACAAAGCAGCTGGTGAAGGTAACCCTCTCGTGTTGAAAGGTAAGCTTGTGTTTTGATGAAAGTTGTCTGGGAACTACTGGTCCAATAAAGCTTCAAGATTAGATTAGTCTCAGAATACTCGCAGGATATAGACTTTGGGGATTTTTAGGGATCCATTTAATGGACTCCTACAACTATAGACTTTCGGGCATTCCAAGATTTGGGAATGTACCAATCTGAGAGGTTTAAGTGAGAGAGTTGACAGCTGAGCTTTGCTATAATTGGTCTCTTTGTTGGGCACTTTTGGAAAAGGGACAAATCAATTTCTCCATGGAATATTTATACAGGCATTTGGACAAATGGGCAGGGCACAGGGAAATCCTTTTTCCACAATGCTCAAAATCACTCCCAAATGAGATGTTCTCCTCAACAGCAGTCAGCATTCACTCTGAATACATTTCTCCTCCTTCCCCCTCTTGTTTCGCCCCTTTTAACTTCCTTTTTTCTGTTGATCTTTTCAGAGAAGTTTGTCTTGGTGGAAGGTAGCTAATGAGTTTGGTTTTTGATAGCCGTGTAAGGTCACTGGGTTGGGTCTCTATTGTCCTGCTGCATTCTGGTTGGGCTGGCCTATACAGCTGGCACCGGTGCACTTCAGATTTCGAAAGACAGAGCTCCTGTCCTTTTCTTTTATACCTGGAACCCTGTGAAAACAAAAAACCGTAGACTCAGTTCAGTCTTTTTAGCATTTCTCAAGGGAGAGTCCACAAAAGCTTAGGCCATATGGCCACACGGATAAAGGTCCCTGTAGCTTTTAACATGTTGGCAGAAATTCACATCTAGGGCCACAGGCAGTGCCATTACCTCATGCATGGACTGAGATGACTTCAGCTGAGCACAACGCTTGTCCATTGACCTAGTCCCACATAACGGTTCACTCTAACAGATGTGCCGTCCTGCACCAATTCTGTGCATTTAGCGGCAAACAAATTCATTCATGTTGCACACTGTGAACTCTAGATTCAAGTTAGAATATCAGGCTGTAAGCATGTGGGATTTTACGTATTTACTCTCATATGCATTTAGAAGGGAAACGTGACCATATGCACTCAGACTGCAGTGGTAATGGCCTTGCACTATCAGCATTAGCTAACCCACATGCCACATTTGCATTCCTCGAGGGTTTCGCTAAATAATGCATGAGTGCGTCCATATTTTAGAAACCCTGAAATCTGCCTATAAAAACCACACACATTTCTTTTAAAACTCCAGGAGTATTCGCTGCATGCAATGTGGTGTAAACCACAACATTATTTAAGGCTGTGTTAAATATAGATTTTCTGATTTATTGCAATCATCACTTGAATGATCTCGATATTAATTCTTATAAAATGCAAGGTTGATGTTTTTACCTCAAAGTTGACTTCAGTTTGGGAGGTGTTGATTATTGAACCAGATAAACAAATACAAATTGGGCCACAGGCCCTGTTATTAATTTGTACTATTTTTTTTGGCATAATGTACCAAGTTTTCCCTGTATAATTACAGTATTAATTGAGAGAGAATTTCCTTTATATATAAGCAAAATGGACATCATAATCATATACCCAAATTAATCAAAATTCAAATTAAAAGCTTGTGAATCAGAATCAAATCAAAGCAGGAAATATGTATCGATACGAATATGAGGACAGCACAAAAACACAGGAAATTTTATTTTAAAGTAAGAATTTTAGATTAACAGTTGACTGCATGGTTGGCAGCAACAGAAGACATTCAAACATGCTATTTTTGTACCCCCTTGCAGGAAAAAGACAACAATAATCAGCCTTTTCAGCTGAATATGTTCCTGTGACCTAGTAAACTGAAATGACTATGGAACAGTGGTGGAGCTAGTGGGTGGCCGTGGCCACCATGGACTGAAGCGTGGCCACCCTATTGGCCACCCCACTCGCAATTGCTGTTTTAGTATTTTATTTTGTCATTTTTTGGCCAAACCTCTCCGTCCCGGGTGTCATTGTATCCACTCACCACCCCCACAGTCCGACGATATAAAAATGCTGCCTGAACATTTCTGTGCCACCACAGACTGTTCGCTTGCCCCTGCCTTGCCACCCCTTTTGAAAAACTCCAGGCTACGCCCCTGCTATGGAAATGTAATTTGTGTGCCAGTTTATAGCGAGAAGCATTTATTAACTGGTCTAGAATGCAACTAAAAACAGGTGTGCATTGCTAAAGTATCAGCTTTGTCTCAACATTTATACTCGAATACAAAGAAATGTATTAACATACAGTAAAGTAACTTTTTATCTTAAAAGTACAGCACCTCCGTTGTTCTGTCACCCCCTCTTGAAGCTGTCCGCTATAAATCCTTTTCAAAAGTGGAACTGCAACATTTTCCAGATGTCAGACAGTCCGGGAAAAGCAGCCATTGTTTGGCAAAGTTCCGGGAAAGAATTCTGAACAGGTGTTGAGCATGAGATGGAAGTCAGAAAGAGGTGAACAACAGGGAGTCCAAACTCAGTAAACGCTACTTGTTTTGACAGTAGGGCTGGGTGATATAGCTAAAACAATTATATCCCACTTTATATTAGGTGTCTTAAACTACTATATAATGAAGCATTTGATACAATGTACTTGTTATGTTTATATGCATTGCTGCATTGTAATCACATTTAAAATACTTGCATTAAATTACATTTGTAGTTACACTGTTAACCTTACGCCTAACCCTAAACCTAACCCTACACCAACCTTTGCCCTAAAACCAAACTCTAACCCCTGACCCCAATCCTACTCCTAAACCTACCCGTACTTCAACCTCAGGAGCAGCCAATGTGAATCTTGTGGGAATGTTGGAGAACAACATGCAGTTACACAGTCAATGCATTGCATTGTATGTATTTCAATGTTACTACATAGTTAAAGACACCTAATATAAAGTGTGCCCCATTTATACATTTGCTCTGAAATGGCTTAAAATAGTGTTTGTTTGTTTTTCAATTAGAGGAACCATCATTTCAACAAAACAGCCATTATTTCCAATTAGATTGAACATTTTTAAAGCAAAAAGTAAATACAGTAAAAACCTAGTTAATAATCATCATATCTCAAATATATTGGGAATATTTGACATATGTTGCACAGCCCTATTAGTCCTTATCTAACATGATTTTAATGGAAAATTACTTAATATAATAAAACATCAAGCGATATTCTGTTGTAACTGAAGAATGGTGCACAAAGTATCAAACAGTAGTACGTTTTGCAATACTCCATTATCAAACCCTATTATCAGCTACGCTTGCATCTCTCTGCACCCAAGGCCATTATTGGCTTCTAGATGCATTACCTCAGTAATATTGCTCTTTCCAAACCAATGTGACAACTATTTGAATGCAAGGCCAACATGTTTAAGCTGGAAACAGGGCTATTAATAGCCAAACAGAACAAATCACAACAAGCTCACATCTCTGATAGATTTACTGAGTGATAGAATGAAAAGCTGGAAAGTTATATGCATGCACAGAGACAAGCGTTTACTAAGGGATTTTGGTTTTGCAGTGGGGGGGGCACTGATCATCACTGAACAGATGTTTAACAAGTTCACGCCATCACCCAAATCTTTTGCTCCTCTACAATTGCCCCTATTACCCTCAATATTCTCTAAAGAGGCAAATAAGTGACATGCAACTTTGGCTGTGACCCTCTCTCTCTCTCTCTCTCTCTCGTGAGAAGTTTGCTGGTAATAACAGCAGGTCTTTCCTAAACTCAGTGGCTTGTAATTAACCCCTGCTAAACCAACCTTCTCTAATCTCACTGACTTTCATATTGGTATTTCTTTGCGTCTCTGAAGCTGAACAGCAGCCCGTTTGCCTGCAGGAGAGCAGAAACCAGCCATCCAACAAAGTCAAAGAGAAACTAGATGTTTTCTGTCAAGCTGTATCTAAGCCACTGTCTACTGAAGTCTTGACTTAAAACCAAAACGGAGGCATCCACGTAATGTTTACACATCTATTCACTTTCATTTTATAGTATAATGATGCAATGAAATCAACCTAAGGCCCTATTTTAAGAGTAGCTAGCGCTAAGTGCAGTGCTATGTTATAATTAATAATCGTAAAGCCAATGGGCATGTGTAACCGGTCCTGGTCGCCCCGCTCCGAATGGGACTCGAACCGGCGTGGGAGGCAGGTGCACTAACAAGGAGGCTAAAGGCTACAAACTCTAGCTTCAGTCACTAGTGCACCTCTTGAGGTCAGGAGAGTGAGGTTTACACACTGCACAGCTATCTATCAGCTGGCCACCGTTACACTCACCCACCTAAACCTCACTCCCATCCGGGTCACGGCACCATTATAACTGGCCACGGTCGCCCCACTCCGAACAGGACTGAAACCCACGTCTCCGGCGTGGGAGGCGGGAGCGCTAACAAGGAGGGTAAAGGCTACAGCCTCTAGCGTCAGTCACTCCCATTTGTTTCATAAGACGGCAACATAATTTACTGTTCCACTATAATTTCAGAGCTTGGACATGAATTTTATTACCATCTGCTGGTGGAATCTGTAAACTGCAAATGTAGCAACTGAGTTTAGACTGAAAACAGATGTGCTTTTGAAATATATGACCTATTTCTCAAGAAAATAGCGAATTGCGCTTTGCGCCACTTCATGTACATACAGTTCACCTACAGTTTGCGTGCATACACCCACAGATAGCGCAAACACTCCAATTCACGGCCACTCGCACTTTGCGCAGGCACAAAAACTGCACTTTGAATGCAAATTGGAAAAGACGTAGCACACGGTTGTTGCGTGTAGCGAAAATAGAGCAACTAGTCTCATGGAGTCATGTTACCATACTTGCATTTTTGCTAAATTATTTTTTATGAGGCTTGTGGTACATATCACAGCACTTTCCTGGAGAAATGAACACTAGAGGCGCTATAACAACAATGACTTTTCATTTTTTGCGCAAATCACATCAGTTCATCATAAACAATTTTTGCACTACTTCTCACACAGTGCTATCTAAACGCTTTTAATGTTTGCATGACATAATCAACTATGTGTGTGATGAAATTGCACGGTAGCTCAACTGATTGAGCGTTGCACTTGCGATTCAGAGCAAGTGAAGAGCACACAATTTACATTTATGCATTTGGCAGACGCTTTTATCCAAAGCGACTTACAGTGCACTTATTACAGGGACAATCAAGGACACAATGGTGATGGCTGTGGGGATCGAACCGGGAACCTTCTGATTACCAGATCAGCGCTTTAGCCCACTACGTCACCACCATGTGGTTGCATTAGGTTTAGCTTTAACAATTAAGGTAGGGAACCTTAAAAATCTAATCTGTTTAAGAGAACATTTAACTCGTTTTTAGCGCCACTCAGTGGACATTTCACCTTGGAACTGCCTTGATACATGTAACGAACCATGATATATATAATTTTGCCAAAATGTTGCCACAGTCACAACATTTTCATAAGATCAGACTAAAGGAACGTGAGTGGTGACTGAGGCAAACATTCGGCCAAACAATGTTCCAGAGAAGACTGAAAGTTGTTTACATGTAAAAAGAAAGTTATTGGTAAAACTTCTGCCATTAATTAAAAGCTAGCGGAGATACCTAGTCTGACCAGCCCAGTTACTAAAATAGGTCCCATATTTGACTCCCATAATAATCCTGCATTATTTATCGGCCCAGACAATAGACCTCTCTGGCTCAATTCAGTCAGGACCGAATGCCGAGGCTCATTAGTAAGAAAAATAGGGTGATAGAAAAGACACAACAATAAAATTCAACAGAGACAAACACTCTGGCAGAGGTAGCATGTACCCCTTAACCAAAGTGAGGTATTGAGTGCCATTAAGTTATTGATGTATAATGGACGTGGGGGTTGGACTGGCATACGGGCCACAGTCAGGTCACAAGGGACACCTTTTAACCATAACGCCCCCCCCTAAATCCACTCCAAATTATGAGGTGGACACTTAACTGACTCGGTGTGCTTCTATTGTTATTCAAACGTGACAAATGCGAGTGAGTGGATTGCCGGAGACTTTGAGGCAGGCGGCTAGACGGACGTCCATTGTAGACGTGGGGATGGGTGTCCATTCAAGGGCATTGTGAAGTCTAGTTGGCCCCATTTACACCTGGTATTAACCAACTGAGGTAGGTGATTCAGTCAATAATTGGGGGCCAAAACATTTTGGGATCACTGAAAAGCACATGTGGAGGTAGTGAGATATGCATATGACTGGGTGAATCTTATGAAAACGTGTCCCTCTCAATGCCTATGGTGGTTACGGCTTGATTATGATACTGTAGTAGTTCATACTGTCATTTATCAGGGCATATATTATACGTAATGCACCCAGAATTAATGAGAATATGGACTGGGGTGGGATATTTGCATTGGGAGTACTTTGAAGTCTTGTTTTCCATGATATGCCCCCTTTTAAGAGGTTATGTGTGAAGGCGTTCACACATAAATGGACTTTACCCTACTTTTCCATAGTGATGTCATAAAACATCCTTGGTTTGGTGTTTTATGCTACAGTAGTCTAATAAAGCCGCTATAAATTCCTCTAGTGTAAAACAAATAACTCTCTAACACACAAAACCTGTCAAAAACATGCCCGGGTCACATTCGAAAAATCCCTGTATTGTACGGTGTAGCCATTTGGCAACAATTAATTTTCTTTCACTTTCTCACCTTTCAGAAAAAGCTCAAACATAATGCATTGGAAATAAAAGGGCAGTTTTTAAAGTAACCTATTATATGCTGTTTTTAAGCCTCGTGATGATAATTTTGTCTCTAAGGGTGTGTTCACACTTGTAGTTCGGTTCTCTTGGTGCTCTTGGTCCGGACCAAAAAAGAAAATGATACATTTAGTCCTGGTTCGTTTAGCGTTCACATTGGCATTTTTAACACTGAATCTAATGATACAAAACCAAAGGCATCAGGGAAAAGTCACGACCCGATTGGACAGCTTTTATGATGTATATTTTTTGACGGAACTTGCCGTACATCCAAAACAACGCTGGGCGAAATGCACTCGTTGGATGTACATATATATGTATATATGGTGGCATTTTTTACCAGCTGAGAACAAACGAAGTGCTAATAAAATGTGTAAGGAGTTAAAACAACGTCTCCGAATTCCTCCGTTGCACACACAAACGAAAATAAGCTGCAAGGACGACTGATGGGCGGTTCTGACGCCAGTGCCGAAATGTAATGGGCAACATAGCTCCTATGATGAGAAGAACCAGGTATGCTTGAGGTCAGTATTAGGCAAATTACTTCCTGTTTTTGGTCCGTTTAGACGTCTTTGGTCCATGTTGCGTTCATATATCAATCGAACCGCACCAGAGTTCGCTTGGAAGCGGACCGAAACCCACTATTCAGGCGGTCTCGGTTCGCTTGTTTAGTGCCCACCAAGGTTCGGGTGGCAGCGTTCACACTTGTTCAAATGAACCGCACTAACAGAGCAATCGCACCAGAGTTCGTTTTAACAACATTACAGCTCAAACAATACAGAAAGATTCATTTTAGTGCTTTTATTAAATTATAAGCTTCACGTTTCCGCCTTTAAACACTCGAACAATTGGCCCTATTGACTTCCATTGTAAGTGCCTCACTGGAACACTGACAAGGAGGAACGAGTCAGAATTAATTATGTGGTAATCAATATCAAACCACAAATGCTGTCAATTGAGCTTAATTTGTGTTGAACCCGGAATATTCCTTTAATGCTCCAAAACACAGGCTTCATTTTCTCTATGCAAAATGATATTCAATAATTATATTTAATAAACAAAATCATTTCTTTAGATTTCGGGCTGTATTGTCACCTGGACATGTTTTTGATTCATGAGAGTTACCCAAGAGCCTCCTCAGAATGTTGACCCGTGTCCAGTATGTCCATCGTGAGCTCTTGAGTGTGGTGATCAAGGTAGTGCTCGTCTATTATAGCCTATTAAAGGGCTCATATCATGAGGAATCCAATTTTCCTTGAGCTTTTGAGATAAAACAGTTCATTTTACAATGAAAACATACTGTAACTTTCACAACCTCACAACTCACGGTCGGACTTTTCTATGCATATAAAGTTTGCAAAGGAGTGCAGTCTATTTACTCTTACTGTGAACATAAAAAAAGCTCAGCATATGGGGATGCTCTCCAATAAAAGCCTATGACGTAAAACACTAAGTAAATAAATGCTGTTCTTGTTAAGTAATCTCACCTGCATGAAGCCTTTTAAGAGTCAACAAAACTGAATTTTGTAGAGGGATAGAGAAGTGCCGTTGCACAGAAAGGCCTTGCAAACCCACAAGATTTCCCCCTTCGCTTCCAGAAAAGGACAGGAGGAGGGGCTTCTACGACTTGGTTCATAGTAAAGTACAACCAATAGCTGAAATAAAGTAGACGCGCATATTTTCAGAACTTACCGGGTAGTCCAATTTCCTCGCTCGCTTTCCTCCAAGCGATGTCTTTTTTTCGTCCGGTCTCTGTACATGTATGACGTTGTGTCATACAATTCCTGCTACTACGTCAATCTCAATGCTGATAGGCAACGCGGCATGCACATTTTTACGAGAAATTACTTGAATCCACGGATGAAGCGATTTCGTGTGTTCCAGTCGCGCCATTCTCTTCATTTACGTAATAGCGCCGCGCGAAACGCTCGCTTCGCGTTGTATGTGAACGCACCATTAGGATAAGGCCAGAAATATACTTTATGCAAGTACGCGTTTGCAAATGCAAATCCTTGCCCATTGCGCCCTTCTTATGCATTCTGGCATTACCGGTAACAAACCGCAGTACTCAAGGGGGCGCTATTTACCTCCAAAATTCTGTGCATTAAACTGCAATTGTTATTACTCAGGTAAGTTGCTTTAAATACATTGACTTTAACTCACTCGGTTCGGCAATATTCTCTTCAAACTGTTGCTCCACCGTGACAATAGTTGACTTGAAAGAGAAAATTCACTGTTGGAGCAGTTCATACTAATCTTTAAAGAGCATCCCTTGCAACAATGTTGAGAATGCAACATACTTGCGTACTGACACATTTTGGAACACATGAATGCACGGAATCGAACTTGCATTGATGGAAGTTTAGAGTGTGTTTTGGCATTTAGAGTAAACGCTAAATAAATATATCCAATTATGTCTGCACCATTGCTGGCAAATGTTGTCAAGTGTTGCTTTAGCAGCAAAGGTTCAAACAAACATGACTTCTGGGTTGGGGAAAGGGGTGAGGGGGAAGCCTAACTTTGCTGTCCTGCCTTGTAACATCAATCAATCTAATGGAGCACTAACAATCCTGGTCCCTATTTTCTCTCAATGACCCCAAACACCCACCAGTTCCAGTGAAATTACATTGATTACCCATTGCTCTCATATGGGTGACTTGAATGCAACCAGCACATACGTGCACAACTCTTCACAAAACACCAGCATGTTGGCAGCGCAAACCAGGACAATATTCAATAGTTAATTTTCACAACCCAGAGGAAAATGTAAGTGCTCAAATGTTACTCTTAAATGGCTTAGGATACAGTCTCAGTTTATTTGGCATCAACTTCACCTCTAAACTCAAAAATCACCGTAAACGTAGTTAATTTGACTTGAGTGCCCTCAAATCTCATTTACGTCTGCTTTTAAGGAATATTGCGCATTCACTACATGTTAAGCTCAATCGACAGCATTAAAAATAGTATTGAAAATACACTGTTTCAAAAGTATTCCCACCAGACGTAAACATTATACGTGTTAACATGATTTTAGTGTGATTTAATCAGGGTTTTTCATGTGTTTCCTTGTTTAATTTACATGACAACAAAGTTGAATATAAGTTGGATAGACTATAACTTTATTCAGAAAGGTAAGTAGGTGATTGTATTGTGCTAAAATCATGTTAGCGAGCTCAATGTTCATGTCTTGTGGCTATTATTTTTGAAACGGTGTGTTTTTCAATGTCTATAGACCTTATTCACGCTAGCGCCATCTTTGATTTTTAATGGGAATGACAATGAGGCTGTGAGGGATAGACGTACAGTCTCTTCAATGGGCTGTCCTGCAGTTTAAAGTGTTTTTGGATCGTTCCACGGACAAAACATTGCTAAAATATCTGTCCAAGAACCTTCCGTAAACAAAGAACTCCAGACATCTTGAGTTGTGGACCATCAGATGTGATTTAGGAGCTTTAAACAGCTTTATACCATTTGTGCCATTGAATAGATGGTGAATAGACAGACAAGGGACAAGACGATTATTTGTGTGGTAATCAACATCATGCCACAAATGTTGTCAATTAAGCTTAACCTGTTTTGAGCTTGACAGACATGGTTACTGTGATTCTTCAAAAGGAAACTACTCCTTTTGTGTTCCACTAGTGGTTGAGGAAATAATGACAGAACTATTATTTTAATACTCCAAAATAACTGCATCACTAAGTGGAAACCAAAGATAAGTAAATACTCTATCGCTCTTTTTCTACCTAAATAAGCCACGTGATTCATTGCCATTTCATAACATCTACCGAACCTGCCAGCTGTCTCCTCTCATTAGCCGCTAGTCTGACTGCTTGGTTGCAAACAGCCCGAAAGTGCCACCAAAATAGCCCCTCATCTCCCCTCGACCCCCTCCCAGCACCTCGTCAAAGCCATCGTGCCGGTGTGTAGTTGAGGCAAAGATTAATGGTTACCGACCCTGTCAGAACAATGCCTTGTGAGCGTGACAAAGGATACAGGCCTCTTCATGTGTGATGAACAATCTGGGCGGTAGCAGTAAGTCTGATTAGACCTGGCGGGGTTGCAGCGCTATCTAGCCGAGCCGCGGACAATTAACAGAATGTGTGACTGCTGCCTTCAAGTCCTGTCAGACTGATCGTATTTACATGATGAATGAATGTGAATTCTACCACAATGTCATATTTACCTGTTAAGTCATTTTCGAGTTTAATATTCAGAGGCAACCATTTGTAGAATGAGTTCCCCAAAAAGTGCTATTTAAATATTCTTCCAATTGTTTGAGTGGCCCGACCAGCCCAAATGTGGCTTAAAAAATTGCGACTTTGGGGTGGGACAATCTGTTTGTCTGGCCAATGGTCTGGAAGTTAGGGGGGAATGTTTGGGAAACCTGTCTGAAACGTCATAATTATTTGCAAATTAAATAAAGAATCATGGGGGAAGCTAATCAGTATTGGTAATAATTAAGATATTATTGTGAATGTTGACTGGCCCCTTCTATTAGTTATTAATATATATATATACGCATTATATTTGATGTACTGTTAATGCAGAATAGCGACAGATCTTGCTAGAAAGTTCTACTGATTTAGCCACGTTTATGAATTTGCATAAATTCCACAAGTTAGCGCATCGCTAACGCTAGAAAAGCCGGTAAGTGAAAAAGAGAGAAAGAAATCTGAAATTGCTCAAAGCGCCAGTTTCATTCCCACCGAAATCACTAGAACACGCATCACATATCAAAACTACTTCTGGGCTTGCAATGGCCAAAGTATACCTAATTTTTCTGCGTATGTGTAATGAGAGCACTAGCGACTGATGCTAGGGGCTGTAGCCTTTAGCCTCCTTGTTAGAGCACCTGCCTCCCATGCCGGAGACGCTGGTTCTAGTCCCGTACGGAGTGGGTAGAACAGGACCGTCACAATGGTGCCGTGACCCGGATGGGAGTGAGGTTTAGGGGGGTGAGTGTAACAAGAGCCAGCTGGTAGATAGCTCTGCAGTGTGTATAAACCTCACTCTCCTGACCTCAAGAGGTGCACTAGCGACTGATGCTAGGGGCTGTAGCCTGCCTCCCATGCCGGAGACACCGGTTCTAGTCCCAGACGGAGCGGGTAGAACAGGACCGTCACATATGCATGATGCAAATTTTGTCATCTCCACATTATGTTGGGACTGTCCACGTGTGTGTCGACATGGGGACAATCCACGTCTTTGTGCATCATTGACTGTGCTAAAAGAGCATCATAAAGCAGATGTAGTGCATATGGGCTTATACATTGAAAGGCTGAACGCTCAACGCAGAAAAGCGACGTGTACCCTTGCCTTAAGTAGTAGCCTCCTCTTCAAGGAGGACTTGAAGGCAGGATTAGACTGACTCGCACCCCCAACTGTCATTCAAACCAACTGGGGATAGTTGGGATTTGTTGATTTAATATTAATACGAAAGTGAATAAATAAATCATGAGCTTTATAACAAATAGATGCAATGATGAAGGGAAAGAATCCATGATGGGAGTGAAATATAGTACCTTTCACTCAATGAGCCATATCTCATAACACACACACACACACACACACACACACACACACACACACACACACACACACACACACACACACACACACACAGACAGACAGTATATAAAGAAGGTGATGTTACTTTGAAGAACAAAGACCATTTACCCTCTAATTAGTAACCCGAGCTGTTACCAGGGGGTTTAACACATAGCCCTTCTTCAGCCACACATTAGCGCTACAAATGCAACGTTTTCTTTTGGGAAAATGACTGTTTACATGATTGCACTTGAGGAGAAAATAAAGGGTGGAAAGACAAGCAACATTTGGCTTTAATAAGTTTGTACGGTAAAACAAGACAGCTGCTGCCTTTACTTGTTGGACCCATAAAACACATTTGTGGGACACAGTATCTCAGTAGTTTAAACTGATGTGGTCAACAAACTGATTGTGTGTTTGTGGAGTCTCTGAAAGGGCTTGGAAAAAGATTGGTTAGAAGTATGTCAGGGATCAAGGCCCAATTGGGTTCAGTGGCTTACCACTGTAGTGTGGGCATTTTGTTTGACTGAACGCCCCCCATTGGCTTTTGCTGAATTGTTTTGAACAGGGATTAGAAATGGTTCAAGGAACAGACTTTTGGGGGGGGGGGGGCAGATGTTAATAGAAAATGGTGACAAATTCCATTTTCAAATGTTTGAGAGTGAACAATTTATTTGTAAATGCTTTACACGTTATTTTTTACATTTTAAGTCAATTTGATTACTAGAATAAATGCACGCACACAATTTAAAACTACTTTTCTATTAGTTACAACTCACTAGGTGGGTAGATAATCAACCACAGAGATTTTTCATTAAAGTTTTAGACACTTAGCTATCAAAACGCTTTGTTGCTGACGTTGAAACAAAATGTGTTACAACGCTCCCAGCTCTCATTTTAAAAAGGTTATTAATCGTTCTTTTATTTTTATTTAACTAGAAATGCTGATTTAACACGCTGATTCAGTGCAAGTAATTCCATAGAAAACGTAGCGTAGTTAATCATGTCCCTTGAATCTTAATAAGGAATATTTCAACCATCAGAGCAATTCAAGCTCGAAGAACCACCTGTTTTCAGCGGGGGGCAGTAAGCCAAACTCCAGCTTTATAGGCAGTGCACAGCTGTACAGAGAACAAACCACGCTCGGGCATGCTCGACGCGACAGCTCAAAATAACAATATGTTTTTGCGTTCAAAAAACAGCTCGATGGAGCACACTTGACCTACAAATGCTGTGTTTATGATGCAATGCAACCAAATTGAGATGCTCCAAACATGCCCGTCTGATGCATACAGTATGTACATTGAGGCATCCTTAGAAAAGTGCTATTAAATCTACTGTTGGGATAGGCTTATGTTTAATAATAAGGAAATTAACTAAATATTTATGTATGCAATTAATTCAATGGAATATTTTAGTAAATTGACAGCCCTTGTTTTAACTGGTTACCATTTGGAAACACCCAGTTTCCGCACAGAATGATCCAAAATTAAAAACATTTTATTTCTAATCCATGGTTCTGATCATCCTGTCACATCTGTTCATCACAATGATGTCAGAGTTGTTGTCAACACCTCTGATGAGAGATGCAGTCAGCTCAGGTCTGGCACCGATCCGTTAGGTGTGATCCACAATGCCCAATGCTTGATGTTACTTTCATGTTTGAGCTCATCATTTGGGTGATGAATGCAATCAATTGGCAACACTGCAAAGGGTTTGACTTAGTACTCATTTTCATTAGCTGCTAGTCTGATTTGTTTACCAAATCTCTGCACAGATACTGATATTTTACCAAATCTCTGCACAGCACCTCCCTCATGATGGCTTAGGCCCAGAAACATACTCTACACAAATACGTAAACACAGGCACAAATGCTTGGCCAACACGCTGCAACCCGTTCGACTCGACTCTACTCGCTTTACTTTTCTGAGCTTGCATTTCCACTGCAGTTTAGTGCCGCCACAACGTGGGTGGGCTTATAGGATGATCGTCATAGTTGCGTCGCCTCTACTGCTGTGACATCACCTTAAACACGACACAAAGCAATAAACAATAACACGACCGCTAGCTGTTAGCTACTAGCACATTGTTCTGCATAAAGCAGTTGTTGCATGTGTTGCAAGTGTAACAGTTAAATTGGTCTGGTTGTTTTAGAAGCTTCCAGTAGCTGCTCAACTAAATAAAATGAAGCTTTCAAGCAGAGTATCGAGTTAACGTAACACAACGTACCATCCTCCATCATGGACTCCAACAACGCCAGTCCAGGGCTCTCTCCCTCCCATTGCTCGCCGGTTTAGATAGCGCCCATTTGGTCGAACCACTTCCACTTTTCCTTTCCTTTTTTTACTTTTCCCAACACTGGTGCGGCCAACACCTGAGACACTTCCTGAAGACTTTTTCGTTTCGTTCGTCGCTAACAAGAGGAACGTCTGCACCTCGTTTATTGACCACGGCGTGGTTTTGCGCACAGCCATTTCTTTTTACAATTCGAAAGTCACGTGAACAAATGATACTGTTATTGCTGTTGCTAACATTAAAACTAGCGGGTTGATGTCGCGTGTCGGAAATCCAGTGACGCATGTAGTGACGATTCTCCCTGACCAATCAGTGATCTGCAGGGTTTTAACGTTGCATTTAGTATCGGCTCAGCTCGCTTGGAACCTCGACTGAGGTGTTACTAAAAAAAGTACCAGATACCAGGTCCTATCCACAGTGGAAAACCCCCAAAAAGCGAGCAGAGTCGAGTCGAGTCGAGTTGTGCCGTGCAGTGGAAAAGAACCATAAGTTCAACAATCTTATCAGTTGCCCTGAAATGAATGGGATTCTTCCTTCCCACAGCATCATACCAATGTTTACATTTTACACGCATCAGCACATCAGAGAGATGATGGAGCATGACCTTGCCACAGACATGTGTTTATCCTATTTTAGGAGGTAGAAGACAATACAACAGTATGAAGAGACCTCACCAGTGGTTCAAGGACAGGTGAAATCCCTGCGTTTGGTCTGCTTTTTTAATGTTTAGACTGGTCCTGAGTGGTTCATACTGCTGACCTGGCGGAAAGTGTTTGCACGCTTTGCACACCTATAGTCCAAGACCATCATCGGGGGAGGGCCTATGCATTGTCCTATCCATTTACACATAACTCCAGAAACTTAAAAAGATAGTTGTCCCTTTCAATTCTGTAACCTACTCACCCTCATGTTGTTGCAAACCCGTATGACTTTCTTTTATCTGTGGAACCCAAAAATACAGTAGGTGTTATGTATAATGTTAGGGACTGACAGTCTCAGTCACCATTCACTTTCATTGTATTGGGAAAAAAAAAAGTGCAATGAAAGTGAATGGTGACTGAGGCTCATTCTGGGTCATTCTGCCTTTTGTGTTCAAGTTACATGGATTTGGAACAACATGATGGTGAGTAAATGATGACAGAATTTCATTTTTGGGTGAACTGTTCCTTTAATGTGGTACAGCGCCACAAAATACTAATATAGTATAATATAGTGTCTGTTTGGCATGAAGGAAATTTTATTAGTCTGCCATGATATGTATTTCCAAAAACATATACTTTTTATACATGCAGTCTTTTGTTTCTTTAAAGCTTCTCATGAGACACCAACCCAATCTTCTGGTAAAACTCTTCAGCACTTGAACTGTGAAAACTGTAGGTTTGCTATAGCAAGCACCAAACATTTGACTAATGTCTCCCATAATTATATTGCATTTGCAAATCATTTGGAAATACATTAAAATGATGTATCCAATTGATGTTAAATACTTTCTCTCCTAATTTACTTTCTCTCCTAATTTCTCTCCTGTTTGATTGAGCGGCGTTACAGAGTGAGATTGAGGTGGGATCTGTTTGTCCGAACAATTGCAGACATTGGGAATGTTTGTAAACAACAGTTTTTGCAATTACATTGGGTGCCGCTAATGGTGCAAAAATGACGTACTGTACCTTTAAGAAAACTGTTTCAATTGTTATATTAAATATTCTATTAAATTAAATCACACTGAATTAGTATTATAGATACTATTCACCTTCTTGCATAATAAGTATACTAAATAAATATAATGTTATGTAAAAATGTATGGTTCTAATTAATGCATAAATTATGTTAAATCGCCCAAACATTTCCTCCAATCATACAGATACTGCGCTTCAAATACGTTCTGTGTTGCGATTTCAAAGTTATAAGAGAGCAAATGTTAAAGCTCTTTTTAATAGAATTAAACCAAATTAACCTAAAAAAAATCTGCATTGGGACTATTTATTGGGACAAATAATATATAGGCTTATTAAAGTTCTTTAATTGATAAGCATAACTGCTTAAAAATTATTAAAATAACAATCTTTACGAAAAGCAATGACCAGTTTAGAGATTTAAACGCAGCTGTCTCTTTAAATGCCTCATGAAATTATTTATAAATAAGAATTTATGCAAAACGTGGTTTCTTATCATTCTAGTTACCAAAGTCGCTGTTAAAGCGCTAAATTAACTGCATGTATTTCGGTACAAAATTAATCATTCTCTGATCGGATAGCCTGTTAGTAAATTTAATCGACAAATAATAAGCTCGATCTGCTCTTACCTTTAGGTCAGATCCGTATCCGCGTGTTAAAAGCTCGTATTATTCCCGTGTAGATGCTGGCACGAGCTGCGCGCACTGAGTGCCCGAGAAGCGTTTGTTGCGCGTGGATGAAGGGAACGGAACGGGACCATCCCACCACAACAGTGGGCGGGCAGGTATGGAGCTGTGTAAACTGACCCCCACCATTAACACCAGAGGAGAGGGGGAGCTTTTTTGGGAGATGAGATTGATCTACACACTTTGCAACATACATATATATATATATTTATAATACATAGCTATTATAATCTACTCTTAAAATACAATTTATAATATATAAAATAAATCTAAAATAAATATATCAATATATTAATTTTTATTTATATATATAATTTACAATAAAATAATTTTTTGTACATTTACATATATATTTATATATACATTTTTAATATAAAATATTTTTTAACTATTTTTCTGTCTGTCTGTCGTCTGTATAATTATTTAATATAAATGTTCTGCTAGGATTTTCTTTTCTTTTTTTTTTTTTTTTTAACTTGGATCTGGGAACCCCCAGGGGGCAATAATGGAACACAAGGAAAATGTCAGAGAAAAATGGTGTAAACATTTTTAAATAAAAATAATATAAAATAAACAAATTAGCATTGGAAGAATTGGACATTATTGCAGTTTAATGCTGCTTTCTAAAGACTAATAAATGGTTTTATGTACTGGTTTATACCATTACATTCCTACAATAGTGTGTAGAAAAATATAAACAGTCAACCCAAGTAAATAGCTTGGTAATTATTCATTAATAAATGTCTAATAATTTAATACGAATATTTTAATGGTATTTTATTCTTGGCTATAGGGCAATGAAAATATAAAAAGGCAATTATTTATTTTCTCAAACACAAAGTTGACTCTGTATTGCTACCTTCATATTTTTAAAAGGCGGTCCCTCACTTGAAGGTTGTCAAACCCCTGTGCTAATGTAACGGGAGCCAGCTGGTAGATAGCTGTGAGGCTGTAGCCTTTAGCCTCCTTGTTAGAGCACCCGCCTTCCACGCCGGAGATCTAGGTCTAGTCCCGTACGGAGCGGGTAGAACAAGAGCGTCACATTGGTGCCGTGACCCGGATGGGAGTGAGGTTTAAGGGGGTGAGTGTAACGGGAGCCAACTGGTAGATAGCTGTGCGGTGTGTAAACCTCACTCTCCTGACCTCAAGAGGTGCACTAGCGACTGAAGCTGTAGCCTTTAGCCTCCTTGTTAGAGCACCCGCCTCCCACGCTGGAGACCTAGGTTCTAGTCCCGTACGGAGCGGGTAGAACAAGAGCGTCACACTAAGAGACTTCATCTCTAAAAATCACCTTGACACCAGTTGAGTAAAAGTCCTTGCAAACTTGCTTATAAAAGTTAATTTTGAGAATAATTTGTTTGCATCCTACACTTGGTTTGATATTTGATAAAATGCAGTAAAATGTATGCATTAATAATATTAATGCATTGGCAAAACTTCTTAAATCTTGAGACTGTTTAGGGGGAGGAGGGTGTTTTTAACTGTTGTTGACTGTTGTTGATTCAATAGAAACATATATTAAGGGAATTCATGTAATTGCACACAGCAATGGGCGTGTTTTTGCTCTCTGTTTTGTTATTATAATCATTGGCATGTAAGCCAAGTAAGTCTTTCTGGGATGCTACAATAAGTATTTGTTTTGAGCAACCCATCCTACCCGACACAGCAACATTAGCTCGACCAATGCCGTGAGTTTGAGGCAGGACCAATTGTTTTTCGATCAACAGCAGAAATATATTGGTCATATTTGTTTTTATACCGTAAGAAATGGTTAGTGCCGCAGAAATTGGACTCTTCAGCTTTAAACACTTTGTTTTGCACAAATATCACCTCAAAGTTGCAAATCTGGAAGGTAAATAGATAACTGCAGATAAACGGATAACCATGAAAAGATATCAACAATGGCTTCTTTTTCCAGGAAACATTACTCAAGAGCTCAGCGCTGAGTGAACGTCTACGTCTGAGCCTGTTGTACACACAGTAACGAAGAGAACATTAAGATTAGATTAAACGTTAAGTGTTTGGTGAACTCTGGCTCCGTCATGTTGTTGTGTTTGCATGAAGACACAATGAGCTATCTGTGGGGGATCATCAGGGGATCATGGGAAGGCTCTGTGGAGACATGATGTCAAGGTGGGGGAGAGGAAAAGAGAAATGTGGTGATCAATTACTTTCCATGAGATCGCTATTGTTGCCCGGGGTGCGAAGGTGGGGGTTGTTGCCGGGTGGCGCAGCGAGCTCCTCGTTGGTACCCCCATGTGGCGGCGCGAGTTCATCATTGATGGCCCCGTAGGTCGGCCCCCTAGGTATGCCTATGCCTCCTTGAAACGACTCTAATTTACTCATCCTCATGGCGTTTCGATACTTTTTTCCCCTAAAACACAATAGGAGAAATTGTAAAAAATCTGCATGCAACTCTTTCCAAAACAACAACAGTTCGAACTCTTAAATGCACCATAAATGTACAATAAAAGTAGTCCATATCAAGACCGGGGCTAAGGTGCCATCCCCAGTCAGATGGTGAAATGACCAACCCCCACCCTCCCGTATAGAGAACATTTGCCCACTTTAAAGGTCAAAATGTGTTGAGTAAGTCTCTCCTTGCTTGGCGGTCCGATATCTCTGCAACATCTCAGTACATCTGTAAGGAGAAATCCAACACCGGTTAACCCGGTCCTGCTACGGCTGACCCTTGGCCTAAACCCGGGGGACCCTGGAAACCAGACTTCCTGTAGCCCACCGTGTTTGTGGTGTCCGGGGCCCTGACCTGTTTGACGCCATTGCTGGCAACGCCTCCCCATGGGACCATATAATAATTTTAACGTCAGTCGTACCGTGCTCCACTGCACTGGTGGGTCTCCATCACAGCAGGTGACAAAATCTGCCTGCAGCTTGCAGTGTTTAGCAGCTGTTTGGCCTCCTATTATCGTGTTATCGTGTTAATCTCTCAGACTGTGCCGGGATCACACAGGGGAGATCCATCTCAGCAAGAGGCTCCTTTCAGAATAACGTTTGACACGTACTGAGGGGTCCAATGTCTGTTGACACTTAACTCAATATTTTCAGTAATTGCCGCTTAAAAATTTAATTAGCATGTTTGCAATGTACAGTATGTACTATGATGGTTGTTCATACTCCAATAGATGACTTTAAAAAATAATTTCTCAGGTTGCCATGGTGCATTAACACAGATAGGTCAGTAGGTTTCTGAAGAGCCTGAAGGTTTCAAGCTCTGGACTCTTTTACCCCTTCCTCTGCCTTGACCTTTGACCTACCACACACTGTACCAACCCAATCACGATGCCTTGTTTAGAGTGTATATCTGGTGTGGAGCTCCTAGCGCTTGTAATCTCTCCGAACCACAGAAGAAAATCCCTCTTCCCTGTCTGTGTCTCTGAGTGTTGACTTCAATAGTCTGTGTTGTTTGGTCTGGTGAGGACAACAGCTTTTGGGCTTTTGATTGATTATTTGATTGATTTGTAAGGGTTGGGAAAAGAGAAATCTCATGGTTTTGTGATCAGATCTCTTCCTCTGACCATCTCTCCATGTGTTGGCAAACACTTCAAATCAATTTAATGTAAATTCTTATGTAAAAATGTTCAAAATGGGGTCCGGGTTGGTTAGTTGCTTGGGGCCCTGAATCTGGCCAATCCTAGGGTACTAGGATTTCCCATGTGATCACGTTGAAGTACGTTGTCACAACGGGGCCTTAAACAGCCTATTATAACCCTTTCAGTAGAATCACAGTAAAACAATTATGAAACACGAAACGATTTATTAAACAGCAAAGATGGAACCGTTAAAATACTGTACATCAAATACATTGTTATATCAAAACAATATTTTGGCAACTTTTAAAACACGTACCTGGGTCTGGGTATCTCAGCGAGTATTGACGCTGACTATCACCCCTAGAGTCGTGAGTTCGAATCCAGGACGTGCTGAGTGACTCTAGCTGGGTCTCCTAAGCAACCAAATTGGCCCGGTTGCTAGGGAGGGTAGAGTCACATGGGGTAACCTCCTCGTGGTGGTGATTAGTGGTTCTCGCTCTCAATGGGGCGTGTGGTGAGTTGTGTGTGGATCGTGGAGAGTAGCATGAGCCTCCACTTGCTGTGAGTCTCCGCGGTGTCGTGCACAACGAGTCACGTGATCAGATGCGCGGATTGACGTCTGAGACTCGTCCTCCGGCACCCGGATTGAGGTGAGTAACCGCGCCACCACGAGGACTTACTAAGTAGTCAAGTAGTGGGAATTGGGCATTCTAAGTTGGGTAAAAAAGGGGATAAAAACAAAAAACATGTGACTGCTTCTTCTAAATATAATTGTTACAACTTACCCCGCTATTTCACCTTTCTTTTTGTAGTCACGACTAAGGCACGTGTCTATAAATAAACTGACTTTTAAACAAATCTTGTTCTTGTCCTGAGAACACAGTTCAGTCTTTCAGTTTAAATATACCTTTACTATATAGTAAACTTGACTGAACACATGTATAGTAAAGTATTTTGTTCAGTTTTGTACCCAAGAGCTATTACAACAATATATGGTATTGCAATTTTAATTTGGAGAACAGAATTCACATAAAAACATTCAGATTGAAGACCACAAACTGACCCATTGCAAGAGAAAACAAGTATTTTTATAATTGGACTTTTGACTTTATTGGAATGAAATTGAAATGCGTAAATCTTTAAAATAGGTTGAAAATATTTTTTGAGTGTACGTCTGTTTTCTATAAGCGTTGCTGCCACATGCTGTAAAGTTTGATAAACTGAGCAAGCTTGGCAAGACATAAAACAGACATCAAAAGTACATCTTTATCAGAGGTTTAGTTTTCTTTCTTCTTCTTTATGAGAGTTTAGCTTTAAAACACTGCCTAGAGAGGAGTTTATTCCCATGAAGTAGAGCAGATGGCCGTTTATCCATTATATTTGTCGATGTCCATAAATCTTCTCTTTATATACAGTACTTTAACGTATCAATTTGCTAAAGTTAGACTCGTAAGGCACTGATAGCCTTGATTGCGAATTGTACCAGAGATGTCAGGTCTAAATTTGACTCCATAACGGCCATTAAGGGATCTCGCTCTCCCAGTAAGTAATGCTCATTAGCTCTTGTGAGGTTTCAGATAGTCCGCAGGGACATGTTTATGTCTCTTTCTCTCTCTCTCTCTCTCTCTCTCTCTCAGGATAGCCCAATGACTTCTCGCTTTTCCTGCTGTCCAGACAATAGTGTATCCTGCAAAGTGTCAATGAGGTAAATTCAATTAACAGTTACACCACTTTACCATGCAGTCATTGCTGGACTGGGAAGAGAAATCGGCCCGGGATTTTACATAGCAACTGGCCCAAAAGTTGTTGGGGGGGGGGCTTTTCTGCATATTGTGGTGCCATTTTGTGGTCCGTTCTGCATAACGCGGCGGCTCGTTTTAGCTTATCGCGGCCCATTCGCCCAATTCCGAACCCGCTCGGTTCTCCCGATGGCCAGTCCCGCCCCTGATCGCCACCAAAGTGCGTCGGCCCACCGGGAAAATGCCCAGTATGCCAGATTACCAGTCCAGCCCTGCATGCAGTATGTCTCATTTGCTAACAACCCAATACAACCTATCTATGCATTTATGTAGCACTACATAGCACATATATTGGGTTTTACTGGGGCGACATTTTGACTGCACCGCCAAACCATCGCCCTCGCCCTGTATTTTAAATGCCACTCTAATGCTGTTATCAACTAAATTTGAAGCACTCCATTACTTTACCCAAGGCTAATAAAAAAATTATCATCATCACTGCAAATCATTGCTTTTATCGTTTACCATAATGGTGGTGGCGTAGTGGGCTAAAGCACATAACTGGTAATCAGAAGGTTGCTGGTTCGATCCCCACAGCCACCACCATTGTGTCCTTGAGCAAGGCACTTAACTCCAGGTTGCTCCGGGGGGATTGTCCCTGTAATAAGTGCTCTGTAAGTCACTTTGGATAAAAGCATCTGCCAAATGCATAAATGTTGATATTTATTTTATTTGTCGTGGGATGAAAGATGTCCAATTTGCAGTATGAGTCATTTGGAATAGTGCTCTTGTGTCTTTTTTGGGGGATCATTTTCAAATGAGTGTGACTACTTGTATATGCTTGTTGTATCTTGTATGTTGTTGATAATTGGTTAGATTTAGGCATAGGGTTGGGGTTAGGTGCTCAAAAATATCTATAGTGAAATGTGACTAAATTGACCTGCCTGTTACATGTTTAATGGGTCAGTTAGGGGCGGTTGTGACTCAGTTGGTAGAGCGGGTCGGCCACTAATCGCAGGTTTGGTGGTTCGATTCTCGGCCCACATGACTCCACATGCCGAAGTGTCCTTGGGCAAGACACTGAACCCCAAGTTGCTCCTAATGGCAGGTTAGCGCCTTGCATGGCAGCTCTGCCGTCATTGGTGTGTGAGTGTGTGTGTGCGATGTACAGTGGGGGGCTCTGTGGGGGCCATGACATCTGTTGCAGGGCTCCCTGTTCTTCTATTCTAATGTTTTCTATTTGAAAATAATTTTTTTTAATTAGTCTAAAATTTCCTATTGACACACTAAAGCTGAAGTTTTCTTGTAGCATCTTATGTGCCTAATGGTGCGTTCACATACAACGCGAAGAAAATTGAATTCGAATTTGAAAATCTAATTGCTCGCGTGAGTTTGACCACGAATATTCCCCCTTCACTTCCGGAAAAAGACAGGAAGTGGGGCTTCTACGACTTGGTTCATAGTTAAGTACATCCAATAGCTGAAATAAAGTAGACGCGCATATTTTCCAACTTCCTCACTCACTTTCCTCCAAGCGATGTCTTTTTTCGTCCGGTCTCTGTTACGTGTATGACGTTTTGTCACAATTCCGGGGTGCCCACGCGCCGCTACAACAATTTTTCCATCCATTTTTCCAGATTTCTTCTGCTACTACGTCAGTACGTCAGTGACATCCGGGCAATCTCAATGCTGATAGGCTTTCGCGACAACACGTCATGCTAATTTTTATATAATACACGAATGAAGCGATTTCGCGTGTTCGAGTCGCGCCATTCGCTACATTACATCTATTCGCATCTTTGCATTGACTTTGTATGTAATCGCGCTGCGCTCCCTTCGCATTGTATGTGAACGCACCACAACACTTTTGCACAGTAATGTAGGTAGCCACTTTTTTTGTCTATGTTGACAAAAAACATAAAACAGAGAGGAACCCTTTAGACCCTCAAGACTGTGTGGGTGAAGTTTATAAAAACTTTTATATTTTTATATTTTAATGGAAAGGCACATTTTGTTCAGGTCAAGCTGAGAAAACTGCTTGAAATTCTGAACTCACAAATTCAAGATATTTGTAAAAAAAAGTGTTTTAAAATGCTTTTGAAATTAAGGATTAAGCGTGTGTACACAAGATGCAAGGAAAGTATTTGAATACCTTTTAACTGATGATTACGCCACATGATATTTCATTTGACGTTGTTAATTATTATTATTTTGTTGTTGTAGAAAATGCTTTTCAAATATCTTTCAAAAATGCATCTAACCAAACTGGTCACAATGATTGCATTTCTAAGAACTTGACACATGTTTTAAACTAGATTTGTAAACAAGATTTAATTAAGATTCATTATACGATTTTCGTCTGTATAGCCTTGAGCAGCCTTATTAGTAAATGACCCGTACATAGTTTCTAAGTGGTTAAGTTAAGAGGTGAGGGGATCTTTTAAGAACTATATTACTCAAATGCATTATTTAGTTATATTATACTAAGTATAATAAAACATTGCGGTTAAAGACGCTGAAAAATGCCGAGCCTCTGATGGATGTTCAACTTAGTTATGGTGCAGGAAAAAGGGTGCTGTTGTGACTCCTCGCTTCTGACACTGCCCTTGCACAGCACTTTAAGTCATTGTAATTCCTTTCTATAAAGGAATGTGCTGTGCTCACAAAAGTCGCCAACTGTATTATGACAAAAGTAGCTATTTGCCTGGCACAATTAAGGTTGCACTAGTAACACATAAGCAGAGGGTAAACAGTATATTTTTTTAACTTTGTGCATATTTTCTGTTGATAAAGGCAGCAGAAATTGCATCAAATTAAGATTATCCTTATAACCAGGTATATCAGAAAATTGCACCGTGCGAGGTGGTGTATTGCTGTGCATGCACTGTTTCCTGTTTCTTTAAATGTATTTAATGAATCATGTACTAAAGCAACACAGACAGCGTGTGCAAGTATACAACGGTATCAGCGGGCGCAGTTGGTTCTTAGTGAATTCCCCCCATATGTTTAAACTTTGGTGGTCTCTCTCTGACACGTGCCATTGTCTTGCCTCTCTCCGGTGGCCTCTCATGGTGTTTGTAGCGTTCAGGAAACAGATCTGCAGCTTTCTTTTTCTATTCAGTCTGTTTGTTTAGGTATTGTTGTGGTCAGGTGCGACCCATCGGAGAAACTTCACCACCTGTCATGTTTGCAAAACATGCTGCTAAGTGGACGGAGCTTGTAAGATCAAGACATGAGGAGATTTCTGCTTGTTTCCTGTGATTTTGGATCCAGTTTCTCGTTCTCTTTACTGGTGCATGACAAGCCACTGACTTTAAATCATTGTTTGGATGTAACTGAAAAGAATGTGGCCATAAAACACAGAAATATACAGGAATATTCCGGGTTAATACAAGTTAAAATAATAGTTCACTATTAACTTGTATGCTGACATTTTTTACCGAGCTGTTGTATGGCTTCAGAAGACTTGGAATATAGTGCACAAGTGATATGGACTACGTTTATAATGCTTTTATGGTGTTTTGGAGATTGACAGTTGTGGTCACTTTGAGTTGGGGTTGTAAAGAAAATAAAAAATAAATGCATACAGGTTTGGAACGACATGATTCATTGGGCCGAAGTCTCACACTGGACTGCAACATCTCACAAGACAGTGTCAGGAGAGCTAAATCTGCTGCCAAAAGGTGCCACCGCAAGACCTGTGAAATGATTACACATGAGATCTCTTTAATATCTCAGCAGTTTCTCTCTGAGACAAAATTGATAAATAAAACTTAACTGAGAACTCCATTAAAGGGACAGTTCACCCCAAAATTTGAATTCTCTCCTCATTTACTCACCCTCATGCCATCCCGGATGTGCATGACTTTCTTTCTTCACCAGAACAAAAATGAAGATTTTTAGAAGAATATCTCCGCTCTGTAGGTCCATACAATGCAAGTGAATGGTGACCAGAACTTTGTAGCTCCAAAAATGACATAAAGCACACATAGAAGTAATCCAGACGACTCCATTGTTTGAATCCATATTGTCAGAAGCGGCATGATAGGTGTGGGTGAGAAACGGATCAATATTTGAGTCTGTTCTTAACTCTAAATCTCCACTGTAACTTTCACTTTCAGATGTAAAAGTGAAAGTGGAGATTTAGAGTTATAAATGGACCTAAATATTTAGCATTTTCTCACCCAGACCTGTTACATCGCTTATGAAGATATCGATTTTGTGGGCCTGGGTAGCTCAGGAAGTAAAGACGCTGACAACCACAACTGGAGTCCCATGTTCAAACCCAGGGTGTGCTGAGTGACTCCAGTCAGACTTCCTAAGCAACCAATTGGCCCGGTTGCTAGGGAGGGTAGAGTCACATGGGTTAACCTCCTCTTGGTCACTATAATGTGGTTCTCGCTCTCGGTAGGGCACGTGGTAAGTTGTGTGTGGATTCCGTGGAGAATAGCGTGAGCCTCCACACGTACTAGGTCTCCGCTGTAATGCACTCAACAAGCCAAGTGATAAGATGCATGGATTGATGGTCTCGGATGCGGAGGCAACTGAGATTCGTCCTCCGGCACCCGGATTGAGGCAAGTCAATACGCCACCACGAGGACCCAGAGTGCATTGGGAATTGGGCATTCCAAATTAGGAAGAACAGGGGAGAGAGAGAAAGAAAAAAGATGCTGACAGACGCTAATGCGGGCTTCGTCTCCCTCTGCCTGGCAGGCGATTACGTTAATGATGCCCACACCTGAAAATCACTGGAATAATCGGCCAGTGTGGCGCCAGCTTATGATGAACCATCTGAAAGAACCTACTCACTAAAATAAATCAGAGATCGCAATGCTGAAGATATTCGGCAACTTAGGCTCGGTTCTTCCGATCGCCTGTCCACCCCTGAACAGCCCCAAAGTGCGTCGGCCCACCGGGAAAATGCCCGGTATGCCAGATTACCAGTCCAGCCCTGGTCCTATGTACAAAACTATTTGAAACTATTTTGCTAATCCTTTTAAAATAATTTAGCGTGTTGTTTTATGAGTGACTACATGAAATATGTGTACTTAAAATCATTTGTTGATTTCATTCAAGGAAAACAAAACTTAATTCCAAGGAATTAAGTTTAACATAAACTCTTGAGGCTGATTATATGAAAGCCCTGGGAAATATGCGTCACCCACATTCATTACATTCCAAGAACTTTCAACCGTATTAAGCCAACAGGTCACAGAGCTTGACCAGCCTCAAGGGGGTAATGGTGCGGGACAGTGGGAATGTGTTGTTGTGGATTAACTCCATTTGGCTTTATGACACTGAAGGATATCAACATTGGGCCTGATCACAGTCTCATGGTCAGAGATTAATTAGACATTGAACAGTGTCGCTTATAGTAATGGAATTATTTTAGAGCGTGCTTGAGATTAATTCAGCTGCAAGCAACATATCTGTTCTGTTCTGGGTTTTACGCTTATTTGAATGAATTATTTGATCATATTAAATGGATAGGCCACACAAAAGTGAAAATTCTGTCATCATTTTCTCACCCTCACGACGTTCCAAACCCGTATGACTTTCTGTCTTGTGCGGAACACAAAAGTAAATGGTTTAATGAAATTACGGTCCATCTATTGAATACTATGATAACATCCCAACATTTAAAGAAACGTTCCGGGTTCAATACAAGTCAAGCTCATCTGACAGCATTTTTGGCATAATGTTGATTTCCTCAGAAATAATTTTGACGCGTCCCTTGTTTATTTAAAAGAATTAAGAGGTTTCTATAGAAACATAGATGTGAATGGAACCATTCCATAAATGTTCAAAAACACAGTGCATACAAGGCATTGCGTCGTCATGGTTACGGAATTCTAATATTGGATTTAACTTTACACAGATAAGGTAAATAAGCTACTTAATTACACTAAAATCATGCTAACATGAATATTAATCATGTCTTGTGGCTAAACGTTTAAAACTGTGTATATTTACATTTTTATGGATTTGCCCCATTGCCTTGAATTGTAAGAGCCTCACTTTAACTAAGTTTTTCTTTTTTTAATAAACGAGCAACAAGTTGAAAATAGTTTTTGTGGTAATCAACATGCTTTTTCTTCTACTACACAAATATTTTTCTTAAAATGTTGTTTGTTTTTGCAAAAATTATCAAATTCTATAATTGAACAATTAGATGGTTTCTATTGGACAGTTTGAGACAGTAATACATTTTTTACAAATGTTTATAACAATATATTTTTCTGTATGCCAGGAATAATAAATAAATTATATATATATATAGATATATTTTAAGCAATATCACACTTGCAATCATGCGATATGGCCCTATATCAGCACTACTGTGATTCGGCCGCAGGTCGAGTGTCGTAGGTAATCACAGCAGTGCTGATATAAGCACATATCGCACTCTTGCTCCAGTGATATTGATTATATACAACAGATCAATGAACAAGTACATTTTAAAACATTTTACGGTCATACAAACACATTTGTGCATGGTAATACTTTATTACACAGCGGATCAGAATCTGCCGTTGCTGGTTCAAAAGAAATGATGTGTTCAAGCCTTCAATAGTAATTCAAAAATGTCACTTCAGAAAGTCACGGCTGTTTCAAACAAGTTATTGGCTAAACAAGGATGGATGTGTGTGTGTGTTCTCAGTGATAAAATAGCGTCCAAGCGGGGGTATTTCTCCCTATTTCATGGTAGCTGGTGCGTAAGAGTCGATCACTATAGAAGCCGCAATGTCCTCCGCCATTTTAAACAGTGTGTCCACTCCAATGTGGAAAGTCCGGTAAGAGGTAAGCGCCTTCAGTTTGTGTAATTAATCAGTCTGTTGTGTCTCTCAGCTGTCGATGAACCATAATACTGAAGTTAATACATTTCTCTCTATTTCATGGTAGCCGGTGCGTAAGAGTCGATCACTATAGAAACCGCAATGTCCTCCGCCATTTTAAACAGTGCCCATTGTGTAATTAATCAGTCTGTTGTGTCTCTCAGCTGTGATGAGCTGTAATGCTGAAGTTGTTCATTTAAAACCATTTAAAGCTATTTCCTAGCTTTAGTAGTGTAGTAGTAATACAAGCGATCACGAAGAGCTGTTGTATGTAAACGGCTGAAGCGGATTCACTTCACCTAACTGGCTCATAGTACACATAAAAATGATCTTGTGCACCACCTGCTGGCAAACACAGGTAATGTCAAAAAAAAAAGACAAACAGAAGAGCTTAACACAGATGCACTGCTCTTACACTTAGTAGTTTAGTTTAGTTTAGAACGGCGGATGATACACACAGTGAAGTGTCCAAGTGCTGATGGTGTGAGACCATCAGTGCTCATGGAACGTCTGTCGTCCAATCAGATTCGAGGACCGGTACTAACTGTTTTATATATATATAAGCCAAAAGAAGATGTAGTCTTTGTATTTTGCTTGTGCTCTGCATATTTGTTTATTGTCTTTCTAAAAGTATCGTCTCATGTATGTACTGGTTTTTGGGGTGACAAAATGTCACAACAGATTTTAGAGGCACGTAGCAGTTAAAGACCTTTCAGGAAGACTCGAGATAATTGTGGGAAAGAGAGTGAACAGATGAATGGTCACAACAGAGGGTCCCACAGCAATAAACATGCATACCAGTATACCAGATAAAATCATAGAACACAAACACCCAAAAATGTCATGTTTGAAATTTCAAAATGATTGAGTCACTGTGTGATTGGTGGAATCCTCTCGTCCAATCACGTCTCTGTTTTTGCATTTGCATTTGCATCATAACCCTGTAAAAACAATCCAGCATAACGTTGAATAAATAGACTTCATCCGGTGCTGGAACCAACCTATGAGAGGAAATAACAGCACACATCCTGTTCTTTATGAGCTCACTTCCTCTTTGGCCCATGCAAGATTTCAATTCTCCAAATCTGTCATCAAACACAACGATAACACTGATTCATATAGTGAAAGCAGGACTCAACAATACATCTGAACAGTCCTTGTGAATTCCTTAAAGGAATAATTCCCAAAAATGAAACTCACCCTCATGGCATTTTGAGCCATCATTAGTTTCCTTCTTCTGTAAAAGCACAAAAGGGAACGTTGGTCGGAATATCCAAGCTTCTGTTTTCAACACTAAAAATAGTTTTGTTCTAATTGAATAGTTTTGCGTTTTTTTCCCCAGTAAAAAATATCTAAACATCCTTAACCTTGTGCGACCCCCATGTCCACATGGGGGTTGCAAAATGATGTTGTATTTTGGCTTTGCTATATACAAAACATAATTTAAATGAATTGAAACTGACTGAAACTGACTGAATACTGTTTACAAGACTCTACATTTGTCATCCACTGGAGTGGTGGTGGTGTAGTGGGCTAAAGCACATAACTGGTACTCAGAAGGTAGCTGGTTCGATCCCCACAGCCACCACCATTGTGTCCTTGAGTAAGACACTTAACTCCAGGTTGCTCCGGGGGGATTGTCCCTGTAATAAGTGCACTGTGAGTCACTTTGGATAAAAGCGTCTGCCAAATGCATAAATGTAATAAATGTAAATGTAAGGGTTCAATTTCTGTTGCACCGCGTCACGTGACACAACAGCCTGTCGATGATTTCCGTGAAGCACTCCTACGGGTGCAGCACCACAAAAGTGCCTCTTGGAAGGAACCGCAGGTCGAGTGTCGTAGGTAATCACAGCAGTGCTGATATAGGGTCATATAGCACAATTGCGAGAGTGATATTGCTTATATACAACAGTTCAATGAACAAGTACATTTAACAAGTGCTATTAATTTGAGTACGGTCATAAAAACGCATTTGTGCATGGAAATACTTTCTTACGTGACGGATCAGAATCTGCCGTTGCTGGTTCAAAACATATGATGCATCCAAACCTTCATTAGTATTTCAAAAATGTCCTTTCAGAAATAGTATGGCAGCTTGTGCCATTTCTAACTAATTATTGGAAGGATGTGTGTGTGTGTGTATGTGTATGTGTATGTGTGTGTGTGTGTGTGTGTGTGTGTGTGTGTGTGTGTGTGTGTGTGTGAGAGAGAGAGAGAGAGATAGAGAGATTGAGAGTGTGTGATCACCTGTTGCCACACCCAAGCAGAGATGCTGTCAGCTTTCTGAAGATCAGCTTTCTCAGTGGGTGCAGCACCAACAAAAGTGCTTCTTGGATGGAACTTCTTTAAGGTTTTTGATTGAAACCTGTTTGGTTGTAAAGAGTAGCATCACTAGTTTCGTTTGATATGCCGCTTTAAAAGAATCGTTAATTTGTCGCAAGTCAGCACGCTGATAAACGTGATGTCCACATATGTAGAAAATGGGACCTTATTTCCTCAAAAGTTTAAAAAACATATTAGTTATTTTGAATAACTTTCAACATTAACACATCTGTGTTAATATAGTAGAATTCAGCTTTATAGAAAATCAGCTGTAATATCTAACGTCTCAAAAACATAACTAATCAACACTCCTGGAAACAATGTACACTCACTGTCCACATATGTGGACATTACATTTTCTCAGGAGGTTAAAACAAGTAACATTACTTGAGAAGCAGAATGACAATATATTAAGTCTTGTTTTTAGAGAAATCTAACAAAATGTATTGAAGTTTATGATTGAAACAAGAATACACAATATATATATATATATTAGAGTTGTAATTTGATAAAAAATTACGCAATTAATCGCAATGCCCACGGACCATAATAAGGAAGATTCCTGAGAAATGCAAGCTTGTAGTACCACCTGTTTACTCCAGAGGGCAGTAAGTGAAACTTCAGCTGTATGAGCAACACACAGTTTATACAGTGAAGAAAACATTTCAGTAGAACAACACAAACATGCGTTATGTTCTTGCGTTCAAAACACTTGATGGAGCGCACATCTGAACTAAGGGATCTCAAGATGTGTTCTAAGTATTAAACTATATTTAACTTGACACAGTGACCCAAACATTTTATGTTTATGACGCAACACACCCGAGACGCTACACAAGCATGTCTGACGCAGGTGTAAATTGACGGGTCCTTAAACAAGCCCTTGTTGGCCTGAATGACTTATGATCAATACTATGGTAGTAAACAATACATTGTATTCTAAAGCCGCTTTTTATATTGTCTTATCAATGATGAACTCTTCTGCTACAGGAATGTAAAGCATTTTAATTATCTAAATATTTCTTATTTTATATATATGTAAACCTCGCTCTCCTGACCTCAAGAGGTGCACTAGCTAGAGTTAGAGCACCCGCCTGCCACGCCGGAGACCTAGGTTCGAGTCCTGTATGGAGCGGGTAGAACAAGAGCGTCACATTGGTGCCGTGACCCGGATGGGAGTGAGGTTTAGGGGGGTGAGTGTAATGGGAGCCACCTGGTGGATAGCTGTGCAACGTGTAAACCTCGTTCTCCTGACCTCAAGAGGTGCACTAGCGACTGACGCTAGAGGCTGTAGCTTAGCCTTCTTGTTAGAGCACCCGCCTCCCACGTCGAAGACCAAGGTTCGAGTCCTGTATGGAGCGGGTAGAACAAGAGCGTCATATATATATAATTGTTAAATATTTAAAGATAACTATGTATAATTATTTAATCATTATATATTGAATTATTGTTATATGAGGGGCTTTCTCAGTAAATATTTGTATATGCGATTAAATGCGATTAATTAATCGGGACACCATGTAATTAATTCGCTTTTAATCGATTTTTAATCGATTGACAGCCCTAATATATATATATATATATATATATATATATATATATATATATATATATTAGAATTTTTTTATGATTTATGCATTTCAATTTCATAGCAAAATTCCATCAAATTGAGTTGTGTAATGTTTAATAAAATGTAATTAATCAAACTTAAAATATTTACTTTTATTTTTTTTTAAAGATTACTCAGTTCACTTTGATGGAGTTTTGTTTAGAAAGTAAAATTAGTAAATCTTAAAATTATTCTTTTGAGTGTAAATTATTTGCAAATGGAGTTAAAATAAATAAACTTATTTTCTCTTTGAATCAACAGGATTTATTCTTTTTAAATTCAGACTGCTTTGCTGAGCAGATTTGCCGTCTCACCCTCACAGATGGAGTTTGTTAGAGGCTTCACAGCTGTATCAGCACAAAAGGCGAATAATAAGAGAGCAGCAATGAACGAGGGATGAAGAGAAGATAAGTAGAAGAGGAAAAAGGAAATGCAAGGGCTTGTTTGTGTTGGACTGTCCCTTCCTCTCTCTGTCCCTGGGAGACTTTTCGGTAATCTGTGTCTGTGAACGCTGTCGTGAGGGTCTCCAGTGGTTCCTCTGGAAGCAGGAAGTGGTTCCAGCATCAGAGAGTGAGCTGTGGGCTGCTGAGTCTGATGTTTTACCTCTTATTATGTTTTATGGGTCTGGAGAAACATCTCCCACAGAGACACAGGCTCCGATGCTGACTGTACAGACGTGCCCTCTCAAAGTGTTAATTGTTTGGTAAAAAATAAAACACAAACGAGACAATTTAGCCGGATGTCATGAAAATGGTGTGACTGTGGCAGCATTTGTTTGAAATGATATTACGTGGTTCATTACATGCATTGTGGCAGTTCTGAGGTGAAATGTCCACCGAGTGGCGCTAAAAGCGAGTAAAACGTTCTCCAGAACAGATCGTGTTATACGTTTAATGGTCTATCGAGTTTAAAATCAACAAAACCGACCTCCCTACCCCACACCTTAATCCTGAACATTACCAATAGTGTCATAAAAGCAAATATATATGTTGAAAAACGCAATTGACACAAGATGAGGATGCATTCTTGCGTTCAAACTCGGCTTGATGGGGTGCAAATCAGAACGTAGGGATCTCAAGACGAGTTTTTCTACGTTTCAAACTAACTTGACACAGCGACCTAAAAACTGTATGTTTATGACGTGATGGAACCAAAGTAAGTCTGACGCATGTGTACTTTGACACGTCCTTAGACAAGCCCTTATAATCAGTGTTGGACTGAATGACGAATTCAATTGCAAAATACATCACTGTGGACTGTACACCAATGATAGGCTTCTGTTCAGTAATATGGACATAAACAATATATTGGTTTATCCACAGTTTTCCTGAGCAACCAGTGGGCGGTGCCATGATTCGAATGGCCTGTTTTGTATTTCTAGTCTCGAGACGCAAAGTAAAAACTGCCAAAATGAGAAATTCAGAGAAGAATGACAACCATTTAAGTGTTACTTGGAGTAAAAATGTATTTCAGGCTCAACTTGTGCAGTTGTGCAGTAACAACAACTCAGAATAATTAATGATATCAATGTAACTCACATAAGATCTATCTATCTGTCTGTCCGTCCGTCCGTCCATCCGTCCTTCTGTCTGTCTGTCTGTCTGTCCGTCCATCCATCCATCCGTCTGTCTGTCTGTCTATCTATCTATCTATCTATCTATCTATCTATCTATCTATCTGTCTGTCTGTCTGTCTGTCCATCTATCTATCTATCTATCTGTCCGTCCGTCCGTCCGTCCGTCTGTATCTATTTATCTATCTATCTGTCTGTGTGTCTATCCATCTATGTATCTGTCTGTGTGTCTATCCATCTATGTATCTGTCTGTCTGTCCGTCTGTCTGTCTGTCCATCTATTTGTCTTTCTGTCCGTCCGTCCATCCGTCTGTCTATCTATTTATCTATCTATCTGTCTATCTATCTGTCCATCTATCTGTCTGTCTGTCTATCTATCTATCTGTCCGTCCGTCCGTCCGTCCATCCGCCCTCCATCTATCTATCTATCTATCTATCTATCTATCTATCTATCTATCTATCTACAACAGTTAGTTCCGGTCCTCAAATCTGATTGGACGAGAGATGTTCCATGAGCACTGATGGTGTGACAGCATCAGCACTGCGACGCTTCACTGTGTGTATCACTCCGCTTGTGTTTGTGCCGTTCTAAACTAAAGTGTAAGAGTAGTGCATATGTGTTAAGGTTTGTCTTCTTTTGTGGTGCAAAAGATCATTTTTGTGTGTAATATGAGCCAGTAGGTGACGTGAAGTGAATCCTCGTCAGCTAGTGTTTACATACAACAGCTCTACATGATCGCTTGTATTACTACTACACTGCTAAAGCTAAATAGCTTTAAATGGCTTTAAACAAACAACTTCAGTTGTTCAGAGCATTATGGCTCATCACAGCTGAGAGACACAACAGACTGATTAATTACACAATGGGCACTGTTTAAAATGGCGGAGGAGTGGCAGTGGCAACAGGTGATCACACACACTCTGTCTCTCTCTCTCACAATCATGCTATATGGCCCTATGGCCAGCACTGATGTGATTACCTACGGCACTCGACCTGCGGCCAAATCACAGCAGTGCTGATATAGCGCCATATCGCACTCTTGCTCATGTGATGTTGCTTAAATATATATATATATAGAAAACAGAACTACACGAGATATCAACCTGTGTCATTCAGCATTAATAATAGAGCAATCTAAGGTAAGACCCCGTCTTGATGTTGATCTGTCTCCAGCTGTGCGACAAAACGTTTCATTGGCAGCGGCAAAAGTATGATTCTGCACTCCTCATAAAACATGATGTGGGACGTTATAAAGGTCTTTGACTGAGGCATCCTCTTTAAATATAGTGCTGTGGCTCCCATGGAAATGTGACCTAGAAAAGGAGTCCTGAATAAATTATTTTGGGAAGTATTTTTATCTCAGCACTGACAGGCCACTAACATGCAATGCAATCTGTCGGCCTTGCTGCCCTCTGCATTTACTTGTTGTGTCATTCAAACTACTTTAATTGCCTTATTGAAGGTGTAATGTAAAGAGAGACACAAACACAATCATTTAGAGTAATTAGTGTTGGAAAGGCCATCAGTTGATGAGATTACACAAATGAGGTGTTGAATCAATCAACATCAGCTTGCAAGGTGTGAATTGCACATTCGTTATATGTCACTGCCATGAATTTGTGTTGTTTTGCAATATTATTGTCTAGTTTAATGTCATTAAGATAACAGCTCTTGTTTACACATGCCATTAGTGGCCGTTCACATTAGATGCATTCTTGTGCGTTATTTTATTTGAGATTTTTGTCAAGTAGAGAAGGAAAAAGTTGAATTGCAACTAACTCAAAAGAAAATTCTAGGACATTATATACTGTATATAGCCTATAAACACACACACACACATATATATTTACATTTACATTTATGTATTTGGCAGACGCTTGTATCCAAAGCGACTTACAGTCCACTTATTACAGGGACAATCCCCCCGGAGCAACTGGAGTTAAGTGCCTTGCTCAAGGACACAGTGGTGGTGGCTGTGGGGATCGAACCAGCGACCTTCTGATTACCAGTTTGCCAGTTATGTGGTTTAGACCACTACACCACCACCACTCCAGCATATATATATATATATATATGTGTAAAAATGCTTCAGTAAAATCCTGTTATTGGTTAACAGTAGGTTACTTAACAGTTATATTATGGAAAAGTATATTACATTTAACAAGACACACGCACAGAGAATCCATAGTCACTTCCAGGACAGCGGTGACATGCGGCGCATGTGGCAGGGCATCCAGGCCATCACCAACTACAGGACAACATCAGTTGCCTGTGACAAAGATGCCTCCCTTGCAGATGCTCTGAACGACTTCTACGCTCGGTTTGAGGCGCAGAACAACGTGGTGGCGAGGAAGTCTTACCGCGGCCGATGTGAGGAAAGCACATCTCCCACCCCCCATCCTCACCTCATTCTATAGAGGGACTATTGAGAGCATCCTGAGCAGCTGCATCACTGCCTGGTTTGGGACTTGCACCGTTTCGGACCGCAAAGCCCTGCAGAGGATAGTGAGGACAGCTGAGAAGACCATCGGGGTCTCTCTTACCTCCCTCCAAATTTATTGTACTGTCCCGTACTTTTTGCACACATTTGCACGTGCACTTTATATAGGTATGTTATTTAGTCTGTGTAGTCTCATGTGGTTTGTCCTATGTAGCACCATGGTCCTGGAGGAACGTTGTCTCGTTTCGCTGTGTACTAACTGTATATGGTTGACGACAATAAAAACCACTTGACTTGACAATAGGCCGACATGTACAACACATTTTTTTTTATCTCACTCAATCTATCTCAGGTCCTACACACAAGTTGGGTCATTCACTAGATCTTGTCTTATCATCAGGGTTTTCCACTACAAACATCATTGTAAATGATGTTAGTTTGTCCAACCACTGGCCGGTTATGTTTGACTGTTTGATTTCCCGGTCTCTTAACCCCAATACTGCCGTTCACTTTATGGATGCCTTTCCAGTTTCTCTAGCTGGTGTTTAGATATTGAGGAGTTATTAAAGAGCTTTAATACCTCCTGTACAGTGAGTTTAAATGTAGTTGCTCCCCTCAAAACCAAGAAAACGAAAAAACAGCCTTGTTTTTACAATGACATTCGAGATTTAAGGAAGGAATACCTTTTAATTTACAGCAACAAATGTATATTATGAACAAGAAGGCGATACCTGTACTTCTACGGTAAAAAAACAAGACAAAGAGCCTGGTTATAAAGAACATTATGGTTTTAAAGGTGAAGTGTTTTATTTCTGCGCCACTAGCGTCCCTAAAGGGAATTTAAATAATAAAATAAAATATAAATAAATAATTAAAGTTGCAGATGCAGTTCTTCTACGGATGTTTAGATATTTTTAATGAAAAACAAGGCAAAGGCACTGATTATAATAAGGATTTGATTTTTTTTTTTTGCAGTTTTATGCTGTATTACTATAGCCATTCTTAATTTGGGGCACATCCAAACAGCGTGTTTAATGCAGCTAGAGGCGTGATAAATGTGGCGAGGCAGCTGGACAGTAAAATCTGCTCTGAATCGGCCACAGAGGAGCCGTAAGAAGCTGTTCGTGTGCAGGGCTGCAGGGTGCTTGGGAAGGTTAATGCTTCTAATGTAGTATTTAAATGCCATGTTTTTAAATACTACTTTTAATGTCTTCTCTCACATCTGTTTACTTTGATTCACATGCTGCATACTCTCACTCAGTTCTGGGCCTGACCTGAAGTAGCGCATACTGCAAAATATCCTATTCTCAACCTGTATCTTTGCCATGATTTCCAATATAAATATTTAAACATCCTTAATTGTATTTTTCATAGCTAACTTTTTTCTCTAGGATGTCTATTAGATAGTATCACTGAAAAACAAGACAAAAATATTCTGATCAAGAAGAATTAAAGGACACCTATTATGCCACTTTTAACAAGATGTAATATAAGTCCCAGGTGTCCCCAGAATGTGTCTGTGAAGTTTCAGTTCAAAATACCCCACGGATCATTTATTACACCATGTTATAAATGCCTCTTTATGAGTGCAATCAAAAACAATCGGATTTCGTGTGTGTGTCTCTTTAAATGCAAATGAGCTGCTGCTCCCCGCCCCTAACAGAGCTCTGGTCTCCGTGAATACAATCAGAGACGATGCTAACTTTAGCCGCATTAGCCGTGGATTGACACTATTCACAAAGCAGACCGGTGTTAAATTATTTGCACAAACATACACATATTTGTGTATGTTTTGGGGCACATTTAATTCAAAAACAAAACTTGTCCACTGCGTCTTCAGTGGCTCTGATGTCGGGAGTTCATGAAGACTCTTATGTTCACTTTTACAGCAACAACAGAACACTTATGAGACATTATTCTTCTCACTGTATCTGCTACAGCGTGGGAAAAAAAAATGGCGGACTGTGTGTAGATCACTCAGGGGAGGAGCTATGATAATAGGGTGGAGTCCGTCACCAGTCGTGGGCGTGGCCTGACGTGACATCATATTTGAGCAGAAAGGAAAACCTGTTCTGGCAAGATAAGGAAAATAATGGTGACAGAGAAAGACTGCAGTGGAGCAGGCCTGACCACAATCATCTGGACGCTCTTCAAAACCTCAGGCCAGAGAACCTATATGTGTGTGTGTGTGTGTGTGTGTGTGTGTGTGTGTGTGTGTGTGTGTGTGTAATGCAATATATATATATATATATATATATATATATTGCACTAATGTCCAGCTGTTTATTATTCAATTACTGGATGTACCATGTAATAAATAAATATACATGAGATATTGATTCAATGTTAAATTGTTTTATTATGTGAGAAGAGAGAGACCACAGAGTCTCCACGTATAGATGAATTCATCATCCGGTTTGCAGAGGTCTGTAAGGTGTTTAGCGATTATCACCGTCTGACTGCGCATTAGCCTGTTTTTTTAAACGACCACTTGCCAGATATGTACATGCATAAATGTACATGGAATATTGATTAGAGGTGAAATACTTCGTATGAGCATGGAGTCATACGAGAGGCGTGAAACTAGCACATTTATGTAGGAAATCAGTTTCCTGGAAAAATTATTGACTATATAGTTTATTAGTCGTCATTACACAAAAATATCACAGTGATAGGCCAATCACAATCAAGTATTCCAGAGCCATGTAATAAATATTGAAAAATTATTAGCTCTCGGGAATTATTTATGTGTGGAAGCAGCCTAATGTCATTATTATTCGTAGCTTTTCGTAGATTTTGTATACGTTTGGAATGGATAAACGCAGAAACGTACAATATGGACGTTTTGACAGCATCCGAAATGTAAATGTTTTTACATATTTACAGCTTTAGAAAAGGACAAAGACTATTTAAATATCAACTATATTATAAATACTGTATATTTACATTTTTACAATTTCATTGATCCATTAACCTACCCCTAAACCTAACCCCTTTTCAACTATTTAAAAACGTAACAGGTAGATAAAGTGACAATTTTACTAATTGCATATATACTACATATTTATATATATTGTCGCACAGTTGGAGACAGACATCAAGACGGGGTCTTATCTTAGCTCGCTCTTTTATTAATACTGAATGACACAGGTTGATATCTCGTGTAGTTCTGTTTTTATATATATATATATATTTAAGCAATATCACACGAACAAGAGTGCGATATGGTGCTATATCAGCACTGCTGTGATTCGGCAGCAGGTCGAGTGTCGTAGGTAATCCCAGTAGTGCTGATATAGGGCCATAAAGCACGATTGTGAGTGTGATATTGATTATATACAACAGTTCAATGAACAAGTACATTTAAAAAAATTTTGAAAAACTGAGTAAAAACACATTTGTGCATGGTAATACTTTATTACGCGACGGATCAGAATCTGCCGTTGCTGGTTCAAAACAAATGATGTGTCCAAACCTCCATTAGTAATTCAAAAATGTCACTTCAGAAATAGTATCACAGCATGTGCTGTTTCTAACAAGTTAATGGATAAACATGGATGGATGTCAAATCAAATCACTTTATGTGTGTGTGTGTGTGTGTGTGTGAGAGAGAGAGAGAGACAGAGTGTGTGTGATCACCTGTTTCCACTCCCAAGCAGAGATGCTGTCAGCTTTCTGAAGATCAGCTTTCTCAGTGATAAAATAGCATCCAAGCGGGGGTATTTCTCCCTATTTCACGGTAGTCGGTGCGTAAGAGTCGATCACTATAGAAACCGCAATGTCCTCCATTTTAAACAGTGCCCATTGTGTAATTAATCAGTCTGTTGTGTCTCTCAGCTGTGATGAGCCATAATGCTGAAGTTGTTCGTTTAAAACCGTTTATAGCTATTTCCCAGCTTTAGTTGTGTAGTAGTAATACAAGCGATCAAGAAGAGCCGTTGTATGTAAACACTGACTGAGGCTGTCTCATTTCACGTCACCTACTGGCTCATATTACACACACAAATGATCTTTTGCACCACCTGCTGGCAAACACATGTAATGTAAAAAAAAAAAAAGACAAACAGAAGCTCTTAACACATCTGCACTGCTCTTACACTTCAGTTTAGAACAGCACGAACACAAGAGGAGTGATACACACACAGTGAAGCGTCCGAGTGCTGATGGTGTCAGACCATCAGTGCTCATGGAACAACTCTCGTCCAATCAGATTCGAGGACCGGAACTAACTGTTTTATATATACAGTATATATATATATATATATATATATATATATATATATATATATATATATATACACATACTGAATATCACTTTGGTCAACATCTGTTGTTTTAAATTGTGCTTTATAAATAAATTTGAATTAAATTGAATATAGTGTGTGTTTGTGTGTGTTGTGTGTGTGTGTGTGTGTGTGTGTGTGTTTATGGCTAATCTCATTTATTACAGTATAAATACAAGAAAATCAACCGATTCATTCAATAACTTCAATATGTATGGATTCAATAAGGATTTGTAGTTGATCTCTGAAGTTGTTCATATGTAAAATTATGTTTTAGATGTTGTCAATACATCTATATTGTATGTTTTAGTGTCTATGCAAACATAAACAACTGCACATGTGCAAGAACCACACTTCATGTGAGAATATCTATGAGATCCCATTGGTGGAAGGTACAAATAAGTTGGACAAATTTGGACGACTATCAAACCAACATGCCACTTTCAAATAAGTACGAGGCACCTTGGAGTACCATATGAACATGTTAATAATTCAGTACATCGGTACTGCATAGGATCCCATCAATGTGCCACTGTCTCACCACATATGAAATGCCAAAACTTGTGCAAAGGGCTCATTTTTACTAGTCGACTAGTCGTCCAGAAAAGTAGCCCACTAGTTGGCGAGTCAATGTTTATCCTAGAAACACAAGCTCAAGTGAGGTGAGATTTGAGACTCATTTGAGACTCATTTGAGATTTGAGACAAGCTGCTTTGCTTTTAGAGCATGCAGTCTACTCTGCAAACCCTACACACCGCTATGAGTAACAACCACTGTCCCAAAACCACAAAGACTCAAAGGGATATAAGACAGAAGCAGACACCTTAAGAACAGCTGTGTGTCTGAGACAGCCATAAACTGCCTCGAGAGTCACATTCTTCCATTTGTCTGACATCACAACATGGGACGACCTCAAATCTTTCTCTCGTATTTACATTCCAGCCCGAAAAATATCAGATTCTCAGGTCCACTTGAGCTCCTCACAATGAACACATTGTTACAGCCGGTTCTCCTAGACATGGTCGCCGTGCCAAATTGCTCTACCTCAAAGAAGATTAAAGGAAAGTCTGCCTCTCTGACTGTGATTTCCCAATGATGTGAGAAGCAATGGCTAGCAAAATAGTTTCTATGTGGCTAAGAGCACAGCAGCGACGAATACAATCGGCCACAGTCATACTTTTGTGCGGTTTTGAATTTAAAAACCAACGGCAGAGAAAAAGAGTGAACAAATCTGTATTGTTTGGTAAATGTGAAGGATTGTGAGGTGATGTCAAGTCGCAAAGAGTGGGTCTGCTGGGAGACAGAGCCTTTTGTCATTCTGTTGTTTTTGTGTGCTAGCTGAAAAAAACAACCAAGCATTTGTGCAGTCACTGTTCGAAAGTTGTCCTCGTTCAACCCATTTGCAGGACTAAAGCTGAAACATACTCAACACATGTTGCTTCTAGCAACACAAACTCGATTTGATGCATTAATGTGTTCTGAATGTATCAGAGTGCAATCCGTAATGAAATATATAAGCACACGTTGCATTATTAGCATTGCCGGGGGACAAGGAGCCCGGCCGCCTGGAAGCGGACGACGGCCGCTGACCGCGAGGGGAGAAGGGGCTCTTAACCGACCGCCAGGAGCGGTCAGGGCCGCTGCCAGGGGCAGAGGAGTCCCCACCAACCGCTGAAACGCGGCGGGGTCTGAGACCACCCACCGCGAGCGGGGATTGGCTCGTTACCGACTGCCTGGAGCAGGAGAACCGCTGTTCCCCAAGAACGTGGTGGGGCGTTCCGTCCGCCAGGGGCTGGAGGTCTGCCTCCGATCCGCCCGGAGAGGCGCGGCTGTCATCCGTTAGAGGGTGGAGGAGTGGCCGAGGAACAAGCCACGGCATATCGGAGAACCGGCGAGTAAGTGTTTTTTCTTTAAATCTCTCTCTCCTCTCTCTCTCTCACTGCTGCTCCGCGTTGGCCTTTTCCCTCTCATTTAAATTGTACAGTGTTTTGGGGGGGGTACTACACTGTTACAGGAAGTAACAGTGTAGTACTTAATTATTTAATTATTTCTGTTTCCCTCCCCTTGTCCCTCCCTCGTCCAGGTGGACGGGGATGACCTGCCGGCAGACGGGGCAAAAGGCACGCCCCTCCCCAGGGAAAGAGTGGGTGGTATGTACGTCATGTCGGGGGCTCACCTGCCTGAGAGAACGAGGGAGGAATGTGGCAGGGAGGAGGGCGGGGCCGTGATTATACACACCCGGTCCCTTATCAGGCTAATCAAGCCTCCGAGAGGGATAAAGGCCGACTGCGGAGGATTGATCGGGAGAGAGAGATAGTTTACGGACATGTCCGTCATGTGTGTTTGTGTCTTCTGTTTTAAGTTTATTATTAAAATATTGTTTATATAATCAAGCTGGTACTCGCCTCCTCCTTTCCATTGACTGGTTTACAGTATGAAAACGCTTAAATCGTGTCACCGCGCATGCGGAAAATCCCCGCTGCATGTACAGTCTGAAATGCAATTGTCCTCGTGTTCCGTCACCGGACACCAATTCCGAGTAAACTTCCCTTTCGCTTTTGAAGGAGCACAATGTGAAGGTTGTACAAAGTGACATTTATTTTTTAACAACGCTATCAAAGTGAGTATCAGGCACAACAGCGCCGCTATAACACAGGCACTATAATCTTGATCACATGACTAAAAATGCGTCATCGTTTTCCAAAGCATCTGTTTTCACAGACCACACTACAACGCGAAAGCGGCGTTTTTCGCGGACAAAAACGCCATCTCAGTGTGGAAGGAATGCCATAACGGAGAGAGAAAAAGGCGTTTCCAAACGAAAACCTATTAGTGTGGACTAGGCCTTATTTTGCGTTATTGCCTATGAAATGTTTCTAGCCTAAGGGGCCGTTCACTCAGGATATGTTCTTGCATTCTAAAAGAGATACTGTATATATTACCATGAATGAAAGGTAATTTATAGATAATATACAGTATTTTACAGTAAATGTACATGTATTATCTAGGTAAATCTAACATACTTTTATATTATAACTGTAAGGTCATTTACAGCCAACCAATAACAGGTTTTCATGTAGCATTAAAATGACTAACACATGCACAAATTAACCGTAATCTTTACATTTATGAAGGTTGCTCATTTATTCATAACTTAAGTCATCTTATCCATGTATAATCACTTTGTCCTACACAGCTTGCACCTCTTGGCCCATTTGAGAGTGTTAAACACAGACACAAGTCTTTACTGGGTTTTATTAGTATTTAGGTTACCCATAAAGAGCAGACTGTTCGCCCAACTCGCACTCTGTCTGCGGACCTTTTGTCCTTGGTGAGAAATGCAAGCGCTGTCAATGCTCTCATGCCTCTTATAAACATCTCACAGTAATCCCTGCTGTACATGTTTCACTATATAAAACACAGATAACATGTCTGTAAATCTTGGCCTCACCCTTGAGCTCACATTGTGAAACTGTCCACCAGGAATAGAAATCAGCCTCTTTATTTTTCCTTTCTAAGTTTAGAGGATTCCTCTGTATAGATTGTGGTTGTTTCGTGGTGAAGAGTGCACCCTTTATAGCTCTTGGCCCTGGAGTGCATCTCTAATGTGGGGTGACGAGGTAAGTCAGTGACAGTAGACGCTTGGGATCTCTGCGGTCGCCATGGTGCCACTTTCACGGGCAGAACTCCACAGCGGTTTGATTGAAAAGATCTGTGCTCGCTACTGATTGGCTGCTGAGCTCTAAACTCTTGCGATGTTCAGTGGGACTTAGCAACTTCAGGACACTCCCAGAATCACACTATTATTCCAATATTTTTGCATAAAGATTTTAACGTGGCAGTTTTTCTGGTGAAATGAACACTAGAGGCACTACGAGTCCTGAAAAGTCCACACGTGAGTCTAAAGTGTCATAGAAGCACCACAAAATTATGTTTTTGATGTCACGTTTTCTTTTTCCTGACACTTTTGATTAGGTTTAGGTTTAAGGTTTAGAGGGGTGAGGTCGGTTTTGTTGATTTCAAACTCGATGGAGCATTAACCTTAAAGCTGCACTATGTAAGATTTTTTGGTTAAAATGAACAAATTGCCATTATTGAATGAGTACATAAACATTCAGTGTTCACAACAATGTTCTTACCTTAATGTGACTTGACAATACAAATGACATTTTAATGAAAAACGTAAACAAAAGACACAAACACACACACATAACGTTCAGCTGACCGTAAACGCTCTCTCTCTTTCGCACGACCTTCCGTTGTCGGCCTTTATCCCTCTCGGATGCTTGATTAGCCTGATACGGGACCGGGTGTGTATAATCACTACCCGACCCCGCCCTCCGCCCTGTCACATTCCTCCCTCGTTCTCTCAGGCTGGGGAGCCCCCGGCATGATGTACACCCCCCCCCCCCCTCTCTTTCCCGCCCCGTCTGCTGGCAGGTCATCCCTGTCTACCTGGATGAGGGAGGGGACAAGGGGAGGGAAACAGAAACAAATTGATGAGAGAGAGGAGAATGAGAGTTGAAAAAAAAAAAACACTTACTCGCCAGTTCTCCGATACGCAGCAGCTTGATCCTCGGCCACTCCTCCAACCTCTAACGGACGACAGCTGTGCCTCCCCAGGTGAATCGGAGGCAGTCCTCTAGCCCCTGGCTGACGGAACGCCCCGCTGCGTTCTCGGGAAGCACAAGGGGTCTCCCCGCCACTAGAAGCGGTTCTCCCACTCCAGGCGGTCGGCAGCGAGCCCCTCCCCGCTCGCGGTCGGCGGTCTCAGACCCTGCCGAGTTTCAGCGGCTGGTAGGGGACTCCTCCGCCCCTGGCAGCAGCCCTGACCGCTCCAGGCGGTCGGTTAGGAGCCCCTTCTCCCCTCGCGGTCGGCGGCCATTCCTCCGCTTCCAGGCGGCCGGACTACTCCATCCCACAGCAGACGGCCCCGGATCTTCGGCACCAGTGTAAAGGAGTTCAATGGAAAGGAAGAGGCAAGAACCGTTTTGACAATACAAATAACATTTTAATGAAAAACTTAAACAAAAGACACAAACATGACGGACAGCTGCCCGTAAATGATCTCTCTGTCGCACCACCATCCCCAGTCGGCCTTTATCCCTCTCGGAGGCGTGGTCGCTGTTTTGTGGTCCGTTCTGCATAACGCGGCGACTCATTGTTGCTTTTCGCAGCCCAAAAGTGCGTCGGCCCACCGGGAAAATGCCCGGAATGCCAGATTAGCACTCCAGCCCTACTAATATGACTCATGTTTTATAAAGACACTCTCTGTACTACTGATCTTTTGTAGTGTCTAGTAGTGTGTCTGTTTGGATCTGCCATATAACATTAAGAGTAAAGGTTTTGACGACACATTTCAGTCAAGAAACTTGGTTAAAATGTAACTAGCAGACTCATACGGTCAGCCATGTTAGCTATAAAGCTAATGATCAGGACACTCTACAAATGGGCAATTTTTGTTTTAAAGATATCACAGCATGCTAGGCTACTATAGCAGTTCGGCTACCCCTCATTTTGTTCAATTTGTGGTGGTAAAAAAGTCCTGCCAGCGTGCACACAGTGAACAGATAGTAAGTTAATTGTTATCATTGTTGTGGACAATGAAAGAGCGTCAATCTACGGTTCCCATATGAGCGGTTCTCACGCTGTGTTTGCACTTTCTTTTCAAATCTCTTATGGTATGTCAGCATAACATCCCTCTGTTTTACATGCTGTCCTTACTGCTACTCTAAATGAGGGGTTATTTCATTTAATAATATATGGAGGAGCCACTTTTACCCCTGTAAATTATACATATGCGCCTCAACAGTGACTCAGTGCCAGTAGCGGTTCTAGCTTGTATGGCGCACTGTGCGAAACCCATTTCAGCATGTTCCCAAAGTTGTTGACGGGGTGGGGGGTTGTAAATGAGATGGCTGGTGTAGTTCAGGGCACACACTTGTCTGTTTGGGTGCCTCATGGTGCCACCGGCAAGATGCCGCCTCAGGGAGGGGGGATGGGGTGCGGACGGACTGTGCCACCCCCCGCAAGATGCGCCTTTTCTCCCCAATTTGGAATGCCCACTTCCCAATGCGCTCTAAGTCCTCGTGGTGGCGTAATGACACAAATCTCAGTCACCTCCGCGTCTGAAACCGTCAATCCGCGCATCTTATCAAGTGGCTTGTTGAGCACGTTACAGTGGAAACCTAGGCTTCATGCTATTTTCCGCGGCATCCACACACAACTCACCCCATGTGACTCTACCCTCCCTAGCAACCAGGCCAATTTGGTTGCTTAGGACACCTGGCTGGAGTCACTCAGCACACCCTGGATTTGAACTCGCGACTCCAGGGGTGGTAGTCAGCATCTTTACTCGCTGAGCTACCCAGGCCCCTGAAGTCCTTTTTTACTCTAAATATCCACATTCACTTTCACTTTTGCATCTGACAGTCACACATGGTGCCTGTTTAGTTTCACTTTCACATCTGAAAGTGAAAGTTAAAGTGGAGATTTAGAGTAAAAATGAATTTAATATTGATTTCTTTCTATTCTATCACTTCTGAAGATGTGGATGTAACCACTGGCGTCTTATGGATTACTTCTATGTTTGCTTTATGTGATTTTTGGAGCTAAAAATGTCTGATCACCATTCACTTGCATTGTATGGACATACAGAGCTGAGATATATCTTGGTTTGTGTTCTGCTGAAGACAGAATTCATGCACATCTGGGGTGGCAGTGAGGGTGAGTAAATGATGAGAGAATTGTTATTTTTGTGTGAACTATCCTTTAAAACTTTGAAGGACCCCTGCAAATAAAATGTAACAACAGAGACCTCTAGTGGACACCTTAAAAATTGCTATGTGTATATTTTTTCCTGTTCGTCAACCGTGTAGGCCTATATTTATTCGATGAGCCACTTTTGAAGCCATTGTAAAATACTGATAAATGTACACCTCAAAGGGATTATTGCTTTATTTTACCAGATTATCTAGACCTTTACAATGTTTCTACATATTATATATATATATATATTTTCCCCCATTGGTCAACATTTCATCTGAATGTGAGACTGTGGTGAGAGACACACACACACACACACACACACACACACACACACACACACACTCACACGCACGCGCTCTCTCAAACACACTCACACACACACTCACACACACTCTCACACACACACACTCACACAAACGCGCTCTCACACACACACACACACACACACACACACACATGTTGTGTTTCCATGTTTTATGGGGACTTTCCATAGACATAATGGTTTTTATACTGTACAAACTTTATATTCTATCCCCTAAACCTAACCCTACCCCTAAACCTAACCCTCACAGAAAACTTTCTGCATTTTTACATTTTCAAAAACATAATTTAGTATGATTTATAAGCTGTTTTCCTCATGGGGACCGACAAAATGTCCCCACAAGGTCAAAAATTTTGGGTTTTACTATCCTTATGGGGACATTTGGTCCCCACAAAGTGATAAATACACTCTCACACACACACACACACACACACACACACTCACACACACACACACACACACACACACACACTCTCTCTCACACACACACACACACACACACACACACACACACACACACACACACACACACACACACACACACACACACACTCTCTCTCACACACACACACACACACACACTCTCTCTCTCACACACACACACACACACACTCTCTCTCTCTCTCTCTCTACACACTCTCTCTATCTCTCACACACACACAGACTTACACACACACACACACACACACACAATTTTTTTGTGATACATTTTCTTAGCCAATACATAAATACCAAAATATATCGTTTTTATGAAACCGTTATGATTATTTTCAATAGAGTAATGCTGTAAATAATATAAACAGTTTTTGGTCAGATATTACAGCATGAATATAATCATGTGTTTTCTTGCCATCAGAGACATTCATCTTCACGTGTGTTCATGCTGTCATCAAAACACCACGACTTTGGATCCAGTAAGAAATCTGGGACTATTTGAGATTTTGATAAAGGCTAACAGGTTTTGTGTATTGCACTAATGTAATAATGCATTGCAGGATCATTTTATGCCATCAGTTTGTGTGTTTTACAGGTGTTTTCTCATAGGTCGAGGTTTTAAACATCCCTCTAGATGACTTTTCTGCAAGTGGTGGATGAAGTAAAAGCTCAGAGACAAAAAGAGGCAAAATAATCACTTTAAAGCAACAATCTGACATCAGTTTCTCCGCATCAAGCAAAAGGTTTTTAAACATACAATTTGTTTCATTTTATAAAACTCACGTGAGTGATTCAGTGTAAAATGTGGTTTGTTTGACTCTCAGAATATTTTCATGTCTGTTCACAAAAAGAAACAATAGTTTAATAGATTAATTATTTTCAATTGAATTATTTTATATTCAGACAATGCAATGTAGTAAACTCAGTACTGGGGCTATAATTATCTCCAAATGATCTCTAACAGTATTCAGGGGTTCATCACATCTGAAGTCATGTTTGATGCGGCTGTGGCTCAGGTGGTAGAGCGGGTGGCTGCTAATCGCAGGGTTGGGGGTTCGATTCTCGGCCCACATGACTCCACATGCCGAAGTGTCCTTGGGCAAGACAATGAACCCCAAGTTGCTCCCAATGACAAATGCGTATAAATTGACCTTATGGAGTCACTGTGCTTTGGATGTTGTTTGTGGCCTTTTGCAACATTTTCCTTCAGGTTCCTTTTCCATCGATGAGGGCTGCTGTTACAAACAGAAATTGAAATTCTGTTATTTGTTCATTCAATTGTGTTTTACCTCCATCTTCAGGCCACACGCAAATCACATTACAAAAGACACCACTGACTCTGAGTCTGAACACGAGGACGTCCTTGTCCTGTTTTAGTTTAAGCAAAGGGCAGATCATGAAATACTCACTCTTCCTTTGCTGTTCTGATTCCCAAAACAAAAGATATACGTATAAGAGTACGTCTACAGTCCGGCAGGCAGTCATTATCTTAATCCCTGAGTAATTAACAGGGTTGCAAAATCTGCATTTTCACAAGTATATAGATAGACAGACAGACAGACAGACAGACAGACAGACAGATAGATAGATAGATAGATAGATAGACAGAAAGATAGACAGACAGACAGACAGACAGACAGAGGTACGGACGGAGCGACGGAGAGACAGACAGACTGACAGACAGAAAGATAGATAGACAGACAGACAGAAAGATAGACAGACAGACAGACGGAGGGACGGAGAGACAGACAGACGGACGGAGAGACAGACAGACAGATAGATTGACAGACAGACAGACAGATGGAGAGACAGAGACGGACGGAGGGACGGAGAGACAGAAAGACAGAAAGATAGATAGACGGACAGACGGACGGAGAGACAGACAGACAGACAGACAGAAAGATAGATAGACAGACATACAGACAGATAGATAGACAGACAGACGGACAGAGAGACAGACAGAGAGACAGACAGACAGAAAGATAGATAGACAGACATACAGACAGATAGATAGACAGACAGACGGACAGATAGACAGACAGACAGATAGATAGATAAATAGATAGATAGATAGATAGACAGACAGACAGACAGACGGTCAGATAGACAGACAGATAGATAGACAGATAGATAGATAAATAGATAGATAGATAGACGTACATCCTCCTTGCCCATCCTTTAACTGTGTTACATTGGTGCCAAAGCCCGGGAGGGAGGAGGGATGCCCATCGCAGAGTCCTCGACACTGCCGTCCACCCAGGGGAGCGCCGCTGCCATCTGCCGGGTGATGGAGTAGCCCGACCGCCCGGATGCGGGGAACGGCCGTCGTCCGCGGGGCAAGTGGGCACTGGATACCCCGACCGCCTGGAGGGAGGGAGCCGCTGCCGGGGGCGGAGGAGTGCCCTGCCGTCCCAGAGACGCGGAGGGGTCGAGGGAGACCGCCGTCCGTGAGGGGAGGAGGGAAGAAACGCCCCGCCCCCTCCTCTTCACATGCCTACTTGTGTTGAACAAAATTGTCCTGTGCATTCTTTATCATTTGTCCTTTTGTGTTTTTTACTTACACAAACGTTTCCTTTATATTAACTTAAATTAAGAGGAGAGAGTAGAGTGATGTAGCCAATTCAGGGATGGAGATTATTAGGAGGCCATGATACATAGGGGCCAATTTGGCCAGGACATTGATTTGAAATGACCACAGAGAGTCAGGACCTCGGTTTAATGTCTCATCTGAAAGATGGTGCTTTTTCTATTGTATTTTAAAAAGGTTTTAACAGTATATTGTCCCCATCACTATACTGGGGCATTAGCACCCTCCCTAATACCACTTCCAGCAGCAACCTTGGTTTTCCCTAGTCAGTCTCCCCTTCAGGTACTGGCCAGGCTCAACCCTGCTTAGCATTAGAGGGCAACCAGGCAAGAACTGCAGGGTGATATGGCTGCCGGTCTTAGTTTAAACATTAAAACTCTCACAGATGCAATGTTTTAGTTAGCCATGTCAAACAAAGTTGCAAATAAGCTTTATGCCATACTAATAACACTTACAGTAATAATATATCATATGTGTCACAAGTTGTTTAGAGAATCTGATATAATATGCAATTCGCGTGTGCATTAAAAACATCCAATACGTCACAGAAATTGACAATGCAGAGGTTGGGATAAAAAAAATTAAAATAATTTTAAAAAATTATATATATATATATATATATATATATATATATATATATATATATATATATATATATATATATATATATATATATGTATCTATATATATATATATATATATATATATATATATATATATATATATAAATATATATAATATTTTATTTTTATTTATTTTATTTACTATTATTATTATTATTATATAATAAATTAAAAATATATATATATATAAAATATTTTTTATTTTATTATATAATAATAATAATAATAATAAATAAAAAATAAAATAATAAAATATATATATACACACACAAAAGCTACTTGGGATTTGTTACCCTCACGGCAAGGCTGCAGTTCCCCTTCTCACCACTAGATGTCTCTATATCCCACTCCTCAAAAAGAGACTCCTCCCATTTACCCGCCTATGCATTTTAAACCTGCCCAAACGGTGTGTGGGTGTGGGTGTGTGTGTTTTTTTATTTTTTTTAAAAGCTGTGTGTACATTTATTCCGCAACTCACACTGCAAGCATGCAAAGGGGACTTGATCAGGGCGAAATGGTCATTTAGAGCAAGACCGCAACGTCATTTGTAGTTTAAACGACTTTTACTTTCCCTCCGTGTCGGGACAGGACAGCATGACTTAATGTTAAATGCAAAATCCGTGATCGGAACATCTGGACCGCATCGATTCGGAGTGTTTCGGAGTTAACGCTGATTGTCCAACAGTGTTTCTGATGGGCTGCTGGAGGAAGGAAATGCAGATCAGACCTTTTTATCCTTCAAACACAATGCAATGCCTTTAGGGAATATTTTAACAGCAATATCTTCTATTAAATGAGTTTTTCCGTTTGTTACAGACAGAAGGAGGGTTAGAGACTTGACATTGTGGATGAGGAAGTTGGCGAGGCAGGGCTAGTCCAAAGTGTGCTCTGGGAACATGCCAACCTGCATTAGAGGCTACTTCACTTTAATCAAATGGGCTTTATTGGGGTGATGATAAAAGCATTTGAAAGGACTGCAAAGAGTGAGATTTGAACAGACGGGGATACTTGTTGAAATAAGTGAAAATGAAAGATAACCAAACACAAAAAGATTGAAATTGCATATATTTCCTGGTTTATTGTGCCTGTTTACCTGGATAGGGTGAGCTGCTTAGTCGAAGTGAATAGCAAAAGACAAAGATTTCTAAACCGTTCCAAGTTGCAAAATGATGCACGAGTTTGAATTTTAGATGCATTGGCAGATGCATTGATAATATTGTCTTATTAGTGTAGTGTATTACTTTAGGACATATCTCTTCTTGAACAAACAACATTTATGGAGCTCAAGATGTTCATCGTGGTCTTGGTGCTCTTGGTGGGCAGCTTGATGCCCATCGGAGCGGCCGCCAGCTCTCCGGAGACGGGCCACGGTCATGGAAACAGGTCCACTAACCACACCAAGAAACCTTTCCCGGTTCTGTCTTTTGATTATGGACACATACGTCATCCTTTTGAGATATCATTATGGGTGCTGCTGGCTTCCTTGATGAAATTGGGTGAGTAATTGTTTTTCAATTTCAACGTTTCATTTACGTTTTTAAAAACACAAACAAGTCATATTGATATGTATCTGTATTGTGGATATTGTACATGTGTGAAGGAGCAAAAACTGAAATAATATGGATGGTGTAGGTGTGTGAACTTTGTGTCCAAGATAGCAAAATAGGTTGGGCTGAATCTGGCAGCAATTTGGCAGAGAGTACACGTGCAAGTCAGAAGTTTACATACACTTAGGTTGAAGTCATTAAAACACATTTTTTAGCCACTTAAATGAGCTTTTAGACACTTAAATTAGCAAACTATAGTTTTGGCAAGACATCTACTTTGTGCATAACTAGAGTCATTTTGCCAACAATGTTTTACAGACCGATTGTTTCACTTTTAATTGACTATATCATAATTCCAGTGGGTCAGCAATTTACATACACTAAGTTAACTGTGACTTTAAGCAGCTCGGAAAATTTTAGAAAATGATGTCAAGCCTTTAGACAATTAGCCAGTTAGCTTCTGATAGGAGGTGTACTGAATTGGAGGTGCACCTGTGGATGTATTTTAAGGCCTACCTTCAAACTCAGTGCCTCTTTGCTTGACATCATGGGGAAATCAAAAGAAATCAGCCAAGACCTCTGAAAGAAAATTGTGGACCTCTACAGTCTGGTTAATCCTTGGGAGCAATTTCCAAATGCCTGAAGGTATCACGTTCATCTGTACAAACAACAATAAGCAAGTATAAACAACATGGGACCACGCAGCCATCACAACGCTCAGGAAGGAGACGCATTCTGTCTCCTAGAGATTAATGTAGTTTGGTGTGAAAAGTGCAAATCAATCCCAGAATAACAGCAAAGGACCTTGTGACAATGCTGGAGGAAACAGGTAGACGAGTATCTAGATCCACAGCAAAACGAGTCCTATATCGACATAACCTGAAAGGCTGCTCAGCAAGGAAGGCGCCACTGCTCCAAAACTGCCATAAAAAAGCCAGACTACAGTTTGCAAGAGCACATGGGGACAAAGATCTTCCTTTTTGGAGAAATGTCCTCTGGTCTGATGAAACAAATTGAACTGTTTGGCCATAATGACCATCGTTATGTTTGGAGGAATAAGGTGAGGCTTACAAGCCGAAGAACACCATCCCAACCGTGAAGCATGGGGGGGTGGCAGCATCATGTTGTGGGGGTGCTTTGCTGCAGGAGGGACTGGTGCACTTCACAAAATAGATGACATCATGAGGAAGGAAAGTTATGTGGATATAATGAAGCAATATCTCAAGACATCAGACAGGAAGTTAAAGCTCTGTCGCAAATGGGTCTTCCAAATGGACAATGACCCCAAGCATACCTCCAAAGTTGTGGCAAAATGGCTTAAGGGCAACAAAGTCAAGGTATTGGAGTGGCCATCACAAAGTCCTGACCTCAGTCTGATAGAAAATGTGTGGGCAGAACTGAAAAAGCGTGTGTGAGCAAGGAGATCTACAAACCAGACTCGGTTACACCAGTTCTGTCTGGAGGAATGGGCCAAAATTCCAGCAACTTCTCGTAAGAAGCTTGTGGAAGGATACCCAAGTTAAACAATTTAAAGGCAATGCTACCAAATACTAACAAAGTGTATGTAAACTTCTGACCCACTGGGAATGTGATGAAAAAATCATTCTCTCTATGATTATTTTGACATTTCACATACTTAATATAAAGTAGTGATCCTAACAGACCTAAGACAGGGAATGTTTTCTATGATTATATGTCAGGAATTGTGAAAAACGAGAGTTTTAATGTATTTGACTAAGGTGTATGTAAACTGACTTCAACTGGAATCCTGACCATTAAGGCCAAAAAGTAACAAGTTCTGATTTCTTCACTGAAAAATACTAAAAACGAAGTTGACCGATTTAGTTTGCTTGCAGCCAAACACCTCAAACAAAACTCTGAATATCTTTAAAAGATCGAATGCCACTAACCGGCAAATTTTGGCCTCAAAAGTGTTTAATTTTCCTTAGAAGTGCTCACTGTATTAACCTGGTACAAGGTTTACAAGCAGACCTGATAGTTTTACTACCTTGCCATTCAATTTAAATGGCATCTTGGTGACTGTGCTCATAATAATAATTACATACTGACCCCAGAGTACAAACTGAACTAGCCCTGTGTAATTATTTACATTTACATTTATGCATTTGGCAGACGCTTTTATGCAAAGTGACTTACAGTGCACTTATTAAAGGGACAATCCCCCCGGAGCAACCTGGAGTTAAGTGCCTTGCTCAAGGACACAATGGTGGTGGCTGTGGGGATCAAACCAGCAACCTTCTGATTACAAGGTATGCGCTTGGCCTACTACGCCACCACCACTCCAAAATGCTTGGCGTGAGGGTGAATTTGTTAGTGGGCAATTAAAGCTAAGCATGTTATGGTTATTAAATGATCATATTTATTTTCCTGTGTGGGATATAACAACGGTGAGACATGCAAACCACATTGGTTGTACATGATGGTTACTTAGCTCTTAAGCGATGTAGAGAATCAAATTGCAAGTTGCAGCTCTAGAGGAAAGATGGCATAAGAAGCACGGTGAGAGGAAGAAACTGTAAATTGCTGAAGAAGGAAGATGAGATCAGATATGTGCTAATGTGGAATTTCAGACTTCTTGTTTAAGAAGTGCTTGTGTGAGCGAGACTTAATTTCCTGTGACTGTTATTGCTCCCTGATTTATTTTTCTGAATTGGTCTGCTCTTCCCACTAACAATGTTGTTTTTCTGACCTCTCAACTCTCCAGTCCAACAGCAGTGCAAGTTCATTGTGAGCCTTCCTCGTTATGTCTCTTTCCAACATCGAATGTATATTTTACTTAAAAATTTAAATGCTGGGGGTCTGGGTAACTCGGCAAGTAATGACACTGACAACCACACCTGGAGTCGCAAGTTCGAATCCAGGGCGCGCTGAGTGACTCCAGTCGGGCTTCCTAAGCAACCAATTGGCACGGTTGCTAGGGTGGGTAGAGTCACGTTGGTTTAATCTCCTTGTAGTCGCTACAATGTGGTTCTCGCTCTCGGTGGGGCGTGCGTGGATGCCGCAGAGAATAGTGTGAAGCCTCCACCTGCACTACGTCTCCGCATTAGGGGTGTGCGATATTGACAAAAATGTATATCTCAATATTTTCTGGGATTTTGCCGATAACGATAAACAGACGATATTTTGCATCCTTCAATGAAAAGAGGTCTTTATTATTTAAAACTGAAGCATTCGAGTAAGTACAATACAAAAGGTGAACTGTGCAACATACAGCAAGCAAGAAGAAAAAATATGACATTGTAATAAGTCACCAAATGCAAACTTCTTTCAAACACGGCACAAGAAAAAACCTATTATTGCATTTGTATACAAATTACACCCTTCTGTAAAATGTTGCATAAAGTCAAAGATGCAAAGCCCAGGCCGTGTGTATCTTGGTCTAAAGTCTTCAAAAGTAGTTTAAAACCATCTCTCTCAAGCGCTTGAATTGGCACAATGTCTTCTGCGATGTAATCGGTGACCACGTTTGTTATATCTTGCCATCTGTCGCTTTTTTTGTCGTAAGGAACTTTTTTGCTAAATGATTCGGCCAAAGTTTGAGTGTTTTTTTTTTTTGCTTTTACCCTGTCAGCTGCCGGCGTGTTGTGTTCAGTTGATTCGGGAAGCTTTTCATATTCCTCATATTCAGTGCGGTGGGTTGTTCGAAGATGGTGAATCAGGTTGATCGTCGAGCTGCCAACTGTAAACAATTTTCGGCACAGTTTGCAGATTGGCGTCTTTTGACTAGCGTCTGACTTTTCAAAACCAAACCACCTCCATGCTATTGATGACGACCCACGTCTAGCAATTAATCTAGCGTAGGTTGCGAGGTTGTTGGTGTTTGATGGTCTTCTCCTCTCGCCGTTTCTTCGCTCATTTTTTACTTCTGTCATACACACCCACAATCTAATGTGCAACATCACGATCTGAATGCGCATGTGCAGTACTAAATACTACTTTGCTACAGCATTCTGTGAATTCGTGGACACAATACGACTTTTTGATTGGGTTTTGAAAATGTGTGACATACTCGATAATGTGATTTAGCAAATCGTTAAAACAACAATTGCGATCGTAGACGATATATTGCACACCCTTACTCCACGTTAACATGCTCAACAAGCCACATGATAAGATGTGCGGATTGACGGTCTCAGACGCGGAGGAAACTGAGATTCATCCTCCACCACCCGGATTGAGGTGTACCACAAATTAAAAAGCAGCATACTCAAAAAATAAATAAAAAGAGGGCTTAAAATGACCCAATTTAGGTCATTTTGGTAACCCAGCATTGGGTACATTTGGGACGAACCCAGCATGGTTTGTTTTGACCCAACTAGTTTGGGATAAACGTTTGACAAACCATGCTGGGTTGTTTTGCAACCCCACTAGTTGAAAATGACTGTAGCCAGAGGGGAACTGTCCCACACTGTGAGCCTGGTTTCTCCCAAGGTTATTTTTCTCTTTCTATCCGAAGTAGCAACACTGTGCCTGGTTGAGATTAGGACATGTGTTCAGTTCACCAAGTCCATCAAGGCTTTTGTGGCTTGTTCAATGGACATGTCATTCCATCATGGAGAAACATCTGCTTCTGATTGCACCTTTCCTTTAATGTTCCCCTCCAGTGGTGGCCTTCTGGGCAGACCTCAATTAGGTGAGGGAGTTCTCACTGGTAATACATAAACACCTGAACAGCATCTTAAATGACCATTTAAAGATGAAACTCTGAAGAACTTAATGTTATACTGATATGAGAATAGGTTGTGTGCTAGCCTGCCATTGGGAGCAACTTGGGGTTCATTGTCTTGCCCAAGGACACTTCGGCATGTGGAGTCGTGTGTGTGCCATGATTCGAACCGCCAACCCTGCGATTAGCAGCCGACCCGCTCTACATCCTGAGCCACAGCCGCCCATGATAAGTTTGTGGTTCTGTACTGTATGTTTAGGAGATGGGTGGAACCTGTTCTAGAACAATTGGTGTTCCACAATTTTGGTTCCGGTGCTAAACCAGGATGCCATATTGCTATTTTTGTTTTTGTAGGGCGTTGAGGTGTGAATGGCCCCATTAGTTGGCCAATTATATTATATGAAAATATTTATTATTATTAAATTTGATTTAACATTTAATCATCATATTTAACTCTATTTTATATTGTATTTATATCTCCAGCCTGACAAACTCTCTAAACCCCGTTAAACGTTTTGTGGCATCGATGAAATCCTCAACAACAATGTATGTCAGGACTCCCAGACAAGCTGAGTTTGGTCTGGCTTCTCAGCGTGTCTCCAGTAGCTGTGTCATGCATGTTTACATCACAATCCATCTGTCCAAATAAACTGGTGCCTCGGCAAGGGTCAAGCATTAATGTTTCAGAGTCACTTCATTATTTATAAATGCTCGTCTTGGGGAGTGCCAAGTCACACTGCCAGAAGAAGTCTGGAAGGGGTTAATGCAGTAGACTCATTTATGACATTGGTCAAGTCTAATTTACCTCTTGGTTGATTTGCACATTGACTGTAAACCAGTATAAACATTGGGTTTAGATTAATCGAAAGCATTTTTAAATCTGGTTTAATCTGTGTTTTGTTGTTGTTGTATTGTCTCAATCAAAAGACATTTTGACACTTTTTTTTTTTTTTCTTCCAGAATCATTAGATTCAGGATACAGATATTCAAATGTCAGGGTGTGGGACAGCAGAAATGTTAAGGGCATTGTTCAGGAACAATATCCTTTTCTTACACTTCCTTTTTCTACAAGTCCATTCTAATACGAGTGTTTTACATGGCAGTCCACATGTGCTTGGTGATATGTATCATTTTTGTTTTGTTTAAAGTGGTCATGAATAGGAAAATCAAACTTGCCATGATATCTTGACGTATAAGAGTTGATAGCAGTATGGTAAATGGTCTGCACTTATATAGCGCCTTTTTAACCTTAACGGTATTCAAACCGATTTACACTGTGACTCATTCTCCCATACACACACACATTCATACACCAATGGTGGCAGAGCTGCCATGCAAGGCGCTAGCCTGCCATTGGGACCAACGTGATGTTCAGTGTCTTGTCCAAGGACACTTCGGGATGTTGAGTCATGTGGGCCGGAATTCGAACCCCCAACCCTGCGATTAGTGGCCGACCCGCTCTACCACCTGCGCCACAGCCACCCCATTTCAAAACATACTGTACATTTCAGAACCAAAAACGTCTTTGGTAATCCAAATAAAGGCTTTATTGAAACCAAGGTGCCAAAATGGCTTGTTCTCTACTTCCTCCTCACTAATACGTCATAGTGAGGTATTGCATGAGCACAGGCCAGCCTCTGCATAATCAGGTCAACGCCTACTGTATTGTCGACACTGCTTAGGCCCGCCCACCGGTCTTGCCGTTGCAGTAGAGCGGTAAGATTATTTTTGGAGCAACAGGAGGTGTCACGATGGCTACGAAGATGTCAAGACGTTGTAGGAATCTAGATCTCTTGCATTTGCTTTGCAAGGATCCCAACATTAAGAAAGATTGGCTGATGTTTATTTTTAATGAAGTCTCGGATCGCGTTGGTAAGAATATGTTTGTTTGCTCGCTCGCTTTTACGATAATTCTTTCACAAACAAGACACATTTCGAAGTATGCTTTGCAGAGACACTTAAATTAAAACTTGATGCAGTACCAACTATATTGGACCTGACAGTGTTGTCGCAATAAAGTGGGTGTATCTGTGTTAATTGTTTTGCTTTGTATGTTACAGACAAAGCAAAACAAAAATCAAAATCAAAGTTATTTGATTGATCCTGGTGATTTTAGACCATCCGAAGTTTTCGAAACAACCCCACATGCACGTAATTCTTCAGCCATATCACCCTGCAGCTCTTGCCTGGTTGCCCACTAAAGCTAAGCAGGGTTGAGCCTGGCCAGTACCTGGATGGGAGACCTCCTGGGGAAAACCAAGTTTGCGGTTGGAAGTGGTATTAGGGAGGCCAGCAGGGGGTGCTCACCCTGTGGTCTGTGTGGGTCACTAATGCTGCCAGTATAGTACCCTGTGGACACTATACTGTAAAAAAAGCACCGTCTTTCGGATGAGCCGTTAAACCGAGGTCCTGACTCTCTGTGGTCATTAAAAATCCCAGGGCACTTCTCGTAAAGAGTAGGGGTGTAACCCCGGTGTCCTAGCCAAATTCCCCCCCATTGGCCCCTATATATCATGGCCTCCTAATAATCTCCATCCCTGAATTGGCTACATCACTCTACCATCTCCTCTCTGTCAATAGCTAGCAGGTCATGTTTGTAAATGAGAAGTGGTTCTCAAACAGATTACCTGGTTAAATAACATAGATAAATAATGGTGGGGTGTTTACACGTATGGTAAATGGTCTACACTTATATAGCGCCTTTTTAACCTTAGCGGTATTCAAAGCACTTTACACTGTGGTCCCATTCATCCATCCATCCACCAATGACAACAGAGCTGTCATGTAAGGTGCTAGCCTGCCATTGGGAGCGACGTAGGGTTCAGTGTCTTGCCCAAGGACACTTCGGCATGTTGAGTCATGTGGGCCGGGAATCGAACCCCCAACCCTGCGATTAGTGGCCAACCTGCTCTACCACCTGAGCCATAGCCGCCCCGAAATCGGCCCCGAAATATCCACATGCAAAGGTGTTACCCAATCACAGCAGTGGGCGTTTACACTGAAGTCTTCAAGAAAACATGCCCCCAAAAACAGAGTTTTCGAATCAGAGGCACAAAAACTGGATAGAAAATTACCAATTATTCCTAAATTATGACTACTGTTAATGACAAAAATCACACTTAACCCCAAAGTGGACCTCAAGGAACTTTCTAAAATAAAATACAAATCTAATTCATGACACCTTTTAATATAGGTTTTGTCGCTTGTCCCAGCTGCATTTGGAGAATCAACTAAAAACACTCTGTTTTAAGAAGGTTCCCATGACCTCTTAGTGTGACACGTGTGTTTTGTGCTGTTTACAGTGTCTGTAGATTCCTTTATAGTTCAGTGTTACCACCACTTCACTTTTAAGTCCCTGCGGTTCACTTTTAATGTGGTTTGATCGAGACATAGGTTAGGCTGTGTGGAGGAAATACCAGTGGAATTAAACCAGAGCCGCTGATCCTCTCTCCAAGCTGGAGATGACCGCAAACGGCCAAATGCTCTGTTCTCTAAATACTAGGGCTGTACAATTAATAAAAAAAAATTACAGCTCTCAATTAAACGAAAAGTGCCAGTTACAGCATTTCATTTAGGTTTACCCTCATTGTGCCTCAAATTTCTATTTACAACATATTTGTTTGGGCCGTTGTGTGCATGAATGCAGAGGCAAAGCTAACATGTTTAAATTAGCCTAAGGCATTTCAATAATGCTCATTATCTAAATTATACTGTGAACAAATTATTCAAATTGTGAATAACACTTTTTGTTTGACATGCAGTTACAATATTAAAGCAATTCAGGAGCATAGTCCTCAAGTTGTATTGATGCACAGTCTACATGCAACTGCCCCACACTAAATATGTTTTTTAATGTAAATTCTATTAATCAAAATTAATAATAACAGTTACAATGGCTGTCTCGTTTGGAAGGCTGCGTCCTCCGGAGGTTGCATTTGTCGGCCGCATACCTCATCGAGGCTGTCTCGTTTCAGAAAAGCGAGTAGGACACTTCGAATGTGACCTTCTTTCATGGGAATTTGGAGGATACATGAGGTGTGCACTCATAACCCACAATTCTTTGCTTCAACGGTAATGTCAAAAAATAATTACACCAATTTGCCCGTAAACATGGAATGTTAATTCCCAAGTTGAAGTACCTCAGTAGATGGGTGGAGAGTATATAATATATATATATAAGGCCTTGTTCAGACTACCACTAATAATCAGCTTTGTTTTATTTTTTTTGCATATCCAGATTGTATCCAGATGAGTTTTTGTCAGCAAAAAAAACACATGAAATCTGATTTTTCCGAGTCGGATTCAAACCACATCACATTTGTTTCATTTCATTTTCTGGCTGCTCAATTCGGATTTCAAATGGTCTTTTGCGTCACTCTTAACGCGACACACAACGATGACGTCAAAATCGGTGACTGCAGCACGGAACATCACAATATCTCCTCCGTCGCTGAGTTTTTCTCGTGCGACAGAGGAGTTCTGCACCACGAATGGACAGGGCGCTTATTTGGAGAGCGAGATGACGCACCTTCATTTTTCCCGAATCCGTTTTGAAAGCATCGTCACGTGGGTACGCCTACGTCGTTACCAAATCAACCCATGCAGATAGGTCGGTTCTGTCTGAACGCGCAAATCTGATTTGAGCACTTGCAATTAATAGTGCGGACAGTCTGCGTGAAAACATCTGATTTGAGAAAAAATCTGATTTGCCTGCGGTCTGACCACAGCCTAATCATATTAATATATAATTAAGATAAGTATTAGACTAAAAGTACACCTGTAAAATCTATTTTCTTCTCTTTACATCATTATAACTCTTATAAATTTGACCTCATGCATTCCCTTCCAAAGGGACTTTGTTCCCGTCACTCAAAGCGCTCGCGATTGTTAAAGTGTGGCGTGCTGTCATAGCAACCATGTTACATTCCGTTTCCGTTTGTCCTACGAAAGCCGTCTCGTTTAAACGAGGCTTGTTTAAAAGACTAAACTCTGTATACCTAGCATGCAATAAGCAATTATGATCTCTTTTTTTCCCTTCAAAGTGTTGTTTAGGAAGCCACTGGCTTTCATCCTCATTTGATGAATTACTTGTACCATGATCGCTAGAAAAAGTCAACAAAAAAATCTGTTTAGCGCCTGCTTTCCATTGGCGACGTTAATTGCAGCCAGCAATTATTCACGCTTTTTTTCACAAAACTCAGCGCTGTCTATTACAAGTCTAATTTTCTTAAAGGAGGTGTGCGCTAAAAAATACAATAAATATAAAACAACATATAGTGCAATTTAAATTTAACACATCGTTAAATTGGATTGCGGGTGAATAGTAATTAATACTCAGGTTTTTTGCATCATAATGGATATCAGCGTGATAAACTACATACAATGCAAAAGTTGTGCAATCGCTTGGTGAATTCCACCTTGAGTTTTCGTTCATATTTTAGTGCGAATTTCACAGACATTTCTTCACTGCTGGCTTTCGTGCTCGTAATGGTTTTCTTATGTAATTGTTTTGATGCTTAAATAAGTGTAAAACCTGCAGCGGCTCTATGGCTTTCAACATGACTTGGGATAAAGCACATAACTGGTAATCAGAAGGTTGCTGGTTCGATCCCCACAGCCACCACCATTGTGTCCTTGAGTAAGGCACTTAACTCCAGGTTGCTCTGGGGGGATTGTCCCTGTAATAAGTGCACTGTAAGTCGCTTTGGATAAAAGCGTCTGCCAAATGCATAAATGTAAATGTAAATTACTTTGTTTTGAGCGACCCGTCCAGTCCGACAGCACAACATTGGGTCAACCAATGGCGTGAGATTGGTCTGGTAATATCGGTTAGTTCGACCAATGGCAGATGAATGGTGTATTTGTTATGCTGTTTGAAAACAATGGTTATATTGTGCTATTTTTTGCTATATAGTTTGGTGGCACTAGTGGTGCCGAAATGACTCACTTCAGCTTTAATAGTAATAACCTTGATTGAAACGTGCAGATTTGTGACCTGGCATACAGTCTTGGTTTTGGGCTGGTATGCAGATGCTGGTTGGCTGTTCATTTGGGACCAGAATCAACATGCACAATCACATTAGTTCCATTAGTTCACCTGTAATCAGATGAGCATAACACACCTGGTGTCTCTGTGACAAGGAGTTGAATCTGCTTTTTCTCATTTGCATTCCTTTACCCTCCACATTTACATGCCAGATGTTTGACCATTTTCCATATGCAAGGCCAGATATTTGACTGACTGATCTGATATTTTAATGGCTGTCATATTTTCCACGGTTGACATGTTTACACTGCTAATCAAATGTAGTGGAGTATTGTGATTAGAATTATAAGCGTTTGATTAGGACTTTTGATTTGGGCAATATGATGCGGATCTTACAGCAATATATCTACACAATATATATTCAATGAAGAAATGGGTTATATGGCCTATTTTTAATCTAGTGAACGAAATATTTTACAATTGATAGGTACTTCATCTCATTTGATTATTTTCTCTTTTTATTTGAGGCTTGATGGATGCAAATAAAAAGTATGATTATTCATAGGACACAAATTAATGTGGTATCAGTGCAAAAACGGCTTCACATTATATTTAGATTTACATTTATGCATTTGGCAGATGCTTTTATCCAAAGCGACTTACAGTGCACTTATTACAGGGACAATCCCCCCGGAACAACCTGGAGTTAAGTGCCTTGCTCAAGGACACAATGGTGGTGGCTGTGGGGATCGAACCAGCAACCTTCTGATTACCAGTTATGTGCTTTAGCCCACCACCACCATTATGTAACACTTATAAAACTAATTATAAAATGCAAATACTCCTGTTATATCTGTATTAATGCAGTCAACTGAACTATTTGCGTTAAACCCCTTAATAACAAGGTCTTGCAGGGGGTCTGGGTAGCTCAGTGGTAAAGACGCTGGCTACCACCCCTGGAGTGACTCCAGCCGGGTCTCCTAAGCAGCCAAATTGGCCTGGTTGCTAGGGAGGGTACAGTCACATGGGTAACCTCCTTGTAGTCACATATATATATATATATATATATATATATATATATATATTACATTACATTACAACATTAAAGTCACCTGCCTAATATTGTCTAGGTCCCCCTCGTGCCGCCAAAACCGCGCCAACCCGCATCTCAGAACAGCATTCAGAGATGATATTCGTCTCAATCACAATTGTACAGAGTGGTTATCTGAGTTACCGTTGACTTTGTCTGTTCAAACCAGTCTGGCCATTCTCTGTTGACCTCTCTCATCAACATGGCGTTTCCATCCACAGAACTGCTGCTCAGTTGACGTTTTTGGTTTTTGGCACCATTCTGAGTAAATTCTAGCGACTGTTGTGGGTGAAAATCCCAGAAATACTCAAACCAGCCCATCTGGCACCAACAATCATCCATGCGACTATCGAATCAGCCAATCGCGTGGCAGCAGTGCATATAATCATGCAGATACGGGTCAGGAGCTTCAGTTAATGTTCACATCATCCATCAGAATGGAGAAAAAATGTGATCTCGGTGATTTTTAACGTTTATTTAACGTAATCCATTGGCAATGTTTTTAAGCATTATTCTAACAATATTTGGTGAGGTAACACTTTTAAACAAGTAAAAACTATTTGCCAATGTGGTAGAGGCTTGGCATCCTGCCTTACAACAACCTTTAAGTGTGGTACAATCACTTTAACGTCAGATCTCTCTTGGCCTGTTGCTTGAATTTTAAACCATTTACAAAATTTACAATTTAACAAAGAAAATTTTTGAGATTTCCTCGGATGGCACACACTCACAGAACCTCTGAACCAAGACTGATAGTCCCAGCTGACATGCTTTTACCCTTGTACCTCAGTTTGTCAATGAAGAATAGCCTGTTCATGCTGTTCTACAGGTCGGCGCAAACAACACCCTACAGGGGACACCGAAAGCCTTTCATCACAATCACCTTTGTTTGCTTCAGCTGTCACTGTTCCTGTTTTGTGTATTGTGTTGTGCTCTGTTGAAACAGTGGGTGTGGCCAGGTATAACGAGGACCAGACAGAGAATCGGGTAGAAACTAGACGGCTATATCTGAAAAGCCCACTGTTGTAGTTGTAGAGGTGGGCGGCTTGACTAAAACCATAAACATTTGATGATTGCGGTATGGGTGATTCATCTCCGTAAAGGCTCAAAGGTCAAACTGTATACTGGGTGAACATGCTTAATTTAGTTCGGCTAAGAAAATATGATAAAATGCATTGATTGTTTTTGTCCTGTGAAGATGTTTGTTTGGTGCTATTTTTCCGAGCACATCCCTAAAATTCTTGACGTTGGAGAAATTGGCTAGACCAAGAGTTTTGATGATTGGTTAAAACTAACCGTAGGTGTGTATATATATCTTACATTTTTACTTTATATTTCCACCTAGCAGAAAACAAGGAGACAACAACAACAAAAAACAACTAAAAAGTGCTTTTTAATTTGGTCCATGACGGAGTCGGAAGGATGCATAAAAAAGTTATTGAACAATAACAATCAAGTTTGTTATAGATGCAGTCAATTAATTATTTTCTTATTTCTTTTCTGTTTCTCCAAACTCCTGCTTGTCATTCGTACATGATTTAATTTCTTCAATCTTTCCATTTAGTCAAAAATGACGGATAATGATTATCTGTAGCGCATCGTCTGAAAACGAACTAACCAATGATAACACGTACAATTAACAGTGACGAAAAAATTACATTAACCAAGATTAATATGTGCTGTTAAAGTATTGTTCATTGTTAGTTCATGCTAATTAATGTAGCTAAAGGAATATTCCGGGTTCAATAACAAGTTAAGCTCAAACGACAGCACTTGTGGCATAATATTGATAACAACAAAAATGTATTTCGACTCGTCCCTCCTTTTTATGGAGGACAAAACATGCAAAAATAATAAATAAATACATAAATAAATGTAATAATAAGAAAATAAATAAAGGAATAAATGTCTTGATAAAACAAATATAATTAGTTTTTAATGAAAGTTTTTTTTTTTTCCTTTTATTATTTTCTCTTTTATTTTATTCTTCAAAACTTTTTTTATTCTTTCATTTGTTTTTTTTTTATTATTTATTTATGCATTCATTTATTTCTATATTTAAATATTCCCACATTTATTTATTTTTGTATTTATTCTTGCATTTCTGTCTCTTGTATGATAATGATGTGGGCGTGTCCTGCTCACCATTGGCTTATTGAAGCATGTGCTCGATTACTCTTGACTTGATTTGATGTGACATCAGGTCATATATCGTGTAAACTAAAGCTATTTGTGGGGCTAAAAACATAAGAGCCTTACATACTTTCATTTTAAATATTGATTTCAAAATGTTTACATAATACTCAGCATGTTTACATGCACAATCTGCACCGATTATGCTTAAGTCAACAACATGTGTGGTCAGTCCATTGACTCTGCGGTGTTCAGTTTGACTGATCCATTAAAAAATGAACCTTACCAATTGGGGAATCTGTTTGTGAGTTGAACATGTTGTGCTGTCTGCAGTCACAATGCAGTGAGGAAGGGCAATGAACAATACAATGTTGTGTAATGCCACAAAAGTTTAATGGGCACATTGTCGGGGCATCACCGTCAGTGTGCCAGCATGAAGGTGAAATGACCTTATAGTAGCTGAGCGTGTATGACTGCTGTCTGGCTGTGCTGCTGTCAATCCGCTGTGTCTTTTATAGAACAAAACCAGCTTTAACCTGTTTAAGATGGTTAGCTGGTCTCCCAGCCTGGCCAAGCAGTTTTTGCTAGTCTGTTTTAATGGTTTTAGAGGGTATTTTGGCATTTGTCGAGAGACTAGCCAGCGGACCAGCTAAACGCCAGCTTAGCCAGGATGGAAGACTAGCTTAAACCAGCTAAGTCCAGCAAACCAGCTTTGGCTGGAGGTGAAAACAGCAGTACTACAGTAACCAGTGAGCAAGGGCAATGAACAATACAATGTTGTGTTGATTATATGTTGTCAATGTATTGTTTTGCCATGTTAATTATTTCTCTCTCATCATCTACAGGTTACACAGTGGCTGAAAAATTACTAACAATGATGTAATAATTCAGCACCTTTGACTGCTCTTTAATGAAAGCAATATTATTTGTTAACTCATAGCTGATACAAACTGGTCATGCAAGATTTCTTTTAAAGATTTGGCACGTTCAAAGTTTCAAAACAGATGCAGCCTGGCACCAGATTATGTAATCTGACGCAATTCTCGTGGAATCTGCCTTTTATTCCAATACCAAGAAACAGGCGTGACAAGATGTGTTTATACTCATACTAGCGTTCAGGTAAAACAGCATTGTGTTAGCATTGAGTCTCACAGGTTTATCAAGTTTTATTTGTTCATTAGCTAATCTTTATGCGTTGTTCTCAGGACCATCACCTTTACTCTGAGATGAAGTGATCTTCATAGAGAAACATGACTCCCTTTTATGTATGTTGTTGTGTGAACAACCAGTGCAGATATCACAAACACAAAAATGTGTTGTTGGGAATAGAGGTTGACCGATTGTGGATTTCGTGATACAATAACTAAGGTTGTGGGAAAGGCTGATAGCCGATTAATCGGCCTATAGTTTTTAAAATCGATTTATAGAATTAATAGAATCTTATTCTTTCCTTACTATGATGGGCTCTGACAAAGAGTCCTAAATGAATGAAGTCCCATATGCAGTTTATTGTTCAAACAAAATCCCCAAAATAACCAGACACAATTCAGATTTGGTGCATGATGAGGGACTTTTAAGTATAAACAAGTTTAAGCAAATATCGGCATTGATTTTTGCCTATAACGATAGTTCCAAAAAGCAACTCTTGGTACAGATTAATCGGCAAAACCGATATATCGGTCTTCCTCTAGTTAGAAATGGTCACGTTATAATGATTGCACTTAAGGCACTTTTCCGCTGCACGTTACGGTTCGACTCGCCTCAACTCTACTCGCTTTACTTTGCTGTATAGTGCAGTGGCTGATCGTCATAGTTACGCCGCCTCTACTGCCGTGGCATCATCTTAAACATGACACAAACTGACCAAAACAATAACACGACCGCTAGCTGTTAGCTACTAGCACATTGTGCTGCATAAAGCAGTTGTTGCATGGTGATTTTACACAAGAGTAACAGTTAAATTGGTCTGGTTGTTTTAGAAGCTTCCAGTAGCTGCTCAACTAACTAAAGTGAAGCTTTCAAGCAGAGTATTGAGTTAACGTAACACAACGTACCATCCTCCATCATGGATCAACGCCAGTCCAGGGCTCTCTCCCTCCCATTGCTCGCAGGTTTAGATAGCGTCCATTTGGTCGAACCACTTCCACTTTTCCTTGATGGTTCTGTAGTCACTTAAGTTTGTTTAACTTTTCCCTACACTGTTGGTAGGTCCGGTGGTAGCCGTGTGCGCCCAACAGCTGAGAGACATCCCAAGAAAAACGTCTGCACCACGTTTAATGACCACAGCCTGGTTTTGCGCACAGCCATTTCTTTTTTCACAGTTCAAGAGGTGTGTTGACAAATGATACTGTTATCGCTGTTGCTAACTTTAAAACTAGCGTGTTGATGTCCCGTGTCGGAAATCCAGTGACGCTGGTAGTGACTATTCTCCCTGACCAATCAGTGATCTGCAGGGTTTTGGACCGTGGCATGATTGTTGGTGCCATACGGGCTGGTTTGAGTATTTCTGGGATATTCACACACTACAGTCTCTATAATTTACTCCGAATGGTGCTAAATCCAAATAAACACCCAGTGTGGGGCAGTTCTGTGGATGGAAACACCTTGTTGATGAGAGAGGTCAACCGAGAATGGCCAGACTGGTTTGAACTGACAATGTCTACGGTAACTTGGATAACCACTCTGTACAATTGTTTGAGAAGAATATAATCGTTGAATGCTGTTCTGAGATGGCGCGGTTTTGTTGGCGCGGTTTTGGCGGCACGAGGGGGACCTAGACAATATTAGGCAGGTGGTTTTAATGTTGTGGCTGATGGAATGTGTCATGGTGAAAATGACAATTTTCGACTATGGTTTTGGATCAAACAACAGGTAAAAATATAAATTAGGAAAGAGCCATCATCATGATTTTTACACATAGATTGGTAGGTCTATTACTAAAATCTGTTGACTTCAGCACCGCTTGTTGCATTATATGCCACAAATATAGTCCAAAATGGGGGAAAAAAAAACATTTTTGTGTTGTTTTTCCAAAGTTGGAGTGCCTATAACTTAATATCCTTTTAAATTGTGGTTAAGAACGAACTTTCCTTTTGGTATCGTCATAATTAAGGCCCTATATGGTTAAATCCCAAAGATACGGGGCTCTCAATGGTCAAAAACCAAATGTGGGTCACATGGTATGAAGCTAGTTTTTCTTGTCCAACAAAACGGGTCTGAAGTGCAAGTAATGCTTAACAAGAAATGTACCTTTTATTCATACTAAAACAGTGATGTCCTATTTAGAAAGTCCCAAAATATGCTATTGTTCAGAATAAAGGATGTGGGTAGCTCGTGGGACACCTACATCTAGAAATGCACATCTGCAAAACTTACCAGTAAACAAATGATCAAAAACAGAATTTTGAGCAGGGGACTCTGTTTGAGTCGACACGGGATGACCCAGCATGTGTAAAATGTTCATGAAAAACAACATCATGATGATCGTGTGCAAGAGGCTGTGATTAATATTCTAAGTGCACTTTAGGGAAATAATACAATGCCACAAATGAGTAGAATATTGCTCAATTTTATTTAAACGAATGTTGGCTATTTCCTCAGGGTTGTTTTCTCGCCTTGCAGCACATGCCAACATGCCCATATGCTTTAGAAAGTGTGTCACCCTGGCATCCATCAATGGGGTTTTAATGGGCACATTGTCGGGGCATCACCGGCAGTGTGCCAGCATGAAGGTGAAATGACCTTATAGTAGCTGAGCGTGTATGACTGCTGTCTGGCTGTGCTGCTGTCAATCCGCTGTGTCTTTTATAGAACAAAACCAGCTTTAACCTGTTTAAGATGGTTAGCTGGCCTCCCAGCCTGTCCAAGCAGTTTTTGCTAGTCTGTTTTAATGGTTTTAGAGGGTTTTTTGGCATTTGTCGAGAGACTAGCCAGCGGACCAGCTAAACGCCAGCTTAGCCAGGATGGAAGACTAGCTTAAACCAGCTAAGTCCAGCAAACCAGCTTTGGCTGGAGGTGACGCTTTGAGTTCAAAACAAAAACCCAAAACCGTAAAATTTTCACTCCTATGAAATTGCTGATATACGCGCACTTGGGTCGGCTGTGGCTCAGGTGGTAGAGCGGGTCGGCTGCTAATCGCAGGGTTGGTGGTTCGATTCCCGGCCCACATGACTCCACATGCCGCAGTGTCCTTGGGCAAGACACTGAACCCCAAGTTGCTCCCATAATAATAATGAGAAAAGAAGTGGCCCAAGCACTGAGCCCTGAGGTACCCCAGTAAGTTGTTGACGTGGCTTGGATACCTCACCTCTCCAGGCTACCTTGAAGGACCTACCTGAGAGATGGGATTTAAACCAGTCAAGCACACTCCTGTACTACCCAGCGAGGAGAGGGTGGAGAGCAGAATCTGATGGTTGACTGTGTCAAAGTCTGCAGATGACCTGGAGAAGGTGAAAAGGAATTGGGTCAAGGGAACAGGTGGTGACGTGGTTGGAGAGGAGGAGTTTAGAAGCATGAAAACACAGATAGAAAAAAACTATGGTTGATTTATAATTTATTACTTTGTCTAAACTCTGTGAATTTAAATGCACAATCCAGAAATTATAACAGGCACCATATGTTGAAGGGTTGGCATTCTGAAGAGCATGTGATATTACATATGTATTCTTTCGCGTTCGTATGTAAATGCCGAAACAACACCATAAACGGATGCGATGGTTGTGAAAATGGTACTTACCAATAGACTACATGATGAGGGAAACCATTCGAAACACTTGACATCAGAATTATATCCATTGATGTTGCACGACTGATTGAATTAAGATTGAAATCACAGCCGTTTTCTTTCATTGTGGTTCTCTTAAAAATGTTGGCATGGCATGTTCAACAGATCCAATCCATGTTTAATTGAAATGATTCATTTCAGTGAACAGTGAAAAACCTTTAGTGACTCTTTGTACATTTTTAAAGCATAATTCCAGTAAAACAGTGATCTGATGACAAAATAAGGTAAGTGACAAAACATTGGAATCAGCCAAAAATGTTGCAAAAATTTTAAATATTTTGAGCATGTGGCCTTTAACTCTCTTTGTGACTCTTGTGGTATCTACTCTGTCATGCTGTGTGACTTCACGAGCTACACTGCACTGTTTACTTCCTCAAAACATTGCTTTCATTGTAAAATGGAGGGGGAAAAACAATTACATAAAAATATATAGCATATTAAGAAACGTTTTGTTTCCATCTTCAGTGGAAAAGAAACCAGCTCTCTTTGCACATTTTTTTGTAATCGTAGTTGCACATGAATTCAGTTCTTCCTTTTTCACTTTAGTTGTAATGTGACCTCAGTCTACTCACTTGCTTTTTGGAACCCATAAATGCATGAATGTTCATGTTTTGACGTCGAATACATTGAATAACCCAACGATTTCAAATCTCATGTACAAATCCTATGTTTTCTTACGTTGTTCTGATAGTTTGTGCTCAAGGATGTTCTTCTCTCACACAGGTTTCCATTTGATTCCACGAGTGTCCAGTATCGTGCCGGAGAGCTGTTTGCTCATCGTGGTGGGCCTGTTGATTGGCGGTCTTATGAAGTTGGTGGGTGAAGTCCCAATAGTGCTGAAATCAGATATCTTTTTCTTCTATCTCTTGCCTCCCATCATCCTGGACGCCGGCTACTTCCTGCCCATAAGGCAGTTCACGGAGAACCTGGGCACCATCCTCATGTTCGCAGTGGTGGGAACGCTGTGGAACGCCTTTTTCATTGGTGGTCTTCTGTATGGGGTGTGCCAGCTCGAGGGCGTTGACCTGGTGAATGTGGACCTCCTGTCCTGCCTGCTGTTTGGGTCCATCGTCTCCGCTGTCGACCCGGTGGCCGTTCTGGCAGTGTTTGAAGAGATCCACATCAACGAATTGCTCCATATTCTGGTGTTTGGAGAGTCACTACTCAATGACGCAGTCACTGTGGTGAGTACATGAAGTCTACCGAAAATAAAGTCAATAAAGTAGTCAATAACGAGACAATGTAATGATTCGCCATAGCAACTTTCAATGCCACAATGAAAACTAATATTGAAGACACTCTTTTATTTATAGTTACACATCAATACCAATAATTAAATGAATGAAGCAACCGTCAGTTGAATTATGCATGTTTTTCCAAATGCACGTTTACCTTGAGTCATCTCATTTAACAATGTCTCTGACAAATGTGTCGTAAAGCTGAATATTTCTTTTTATCGCTGCATCACTGTACAGTTAGACAGAGTGAAAATTAATATAATGCATTTTAAAAAGGTGTAACAATGAATTAAAGGAGTTAGGGCTGCATCTAACGATTATTTTTGTTGTTGATTAATCTATCGATTATTTCTTCGATTAGTCGACTAATCTAACGATTATTTTTCCGATTAATCTAATGCATATTTTTGGGATTAGCCGATTTATCCATTGGCAAACTTTCCAATAAATAATAAGTACAACTTCTACATTAGTATTTCAAACTTTTATTAATTCATTTTCTGAATTTTTTTTGTATCTGTCCCTATTCAAATAAACAATAAATAAATAAATAAATACACTAGATTACAGCCTAGGCTACTGTTAATATGTAAATATAACGTTATTGTTTGTTTTTAAAGTCTACATTAGAGACATGCATGGACGGATTTCTCCCTTAATAATTCCTAAAAAGCGGACATCTCTGTTATTATCAATGAAACTGACTGCACAATGAATCTTTCATTATATCGATTTGCCAGTATGCAGAATTCAGCACTGAACAAAAAGTCCATTTTTGAGCGGTGAGGAGATTCCATCTTAAATGCTTCTGATTGGCCATTGCGCTCAAGAAATCAACACATATGTCTGTGATTGGCTACATTGTTAAACGCTGCAAACATGTTATACATAGAAACGATTTACAGGCCAGGGTCTATCTATTTTGTTTTAGTTGTTCTTGTTGCTTTTGTGCAACAGATGAATGACAATTTATTTGTTTTGAGATGTTCAATTTATAGATTTCTATTTTATGGAGTCCCGCTGAATCGCTTTTATTCTCCCAAGAACCAGCACACACACGAGTGCATTATCACCGCACCAAGACTCGCCATCAGATCCCGCGCCGCACTCTGTTGTGTTGGGTCCCGCGGAGTGCATGTCTCTAGTCTACATGTGCATACACAACTTTTAAAAACGGGCAATTTAAATGCACTGAAGGCTTCGTTGACAGATTTAAGTTGAAGTTATAAATGAAAGTCCATTTTATTGTCGCCGAATGGGCCAATAAATTACATCTGCACCGTTAGCAATTAACACTATTAACTAGCACACAAGCTGTAATAGCTGAAAAAAGAAGGTATGACCGCAACAACAACTCCAAAAACTCACTGTAATAAAGCCTACTACTTACCCAGCTGGCTCGCCGCTTTGAGTTCGCAGAGTCACAGGATGTTTCCTTTTAAGATGCTCGCTCATAGCAGTTGTGCTGCCATGGTATGACATTTCCGCTTTGCATAGTGAACAAAGCACCTTTCTGTTCGGCTGTAGTTTAAAGTATTCCCATACTTTGGATGATCGTGGTCTGGCTTTATGTGATAAAGCCAGATTGTCATTTTCACCATGAGCTGGAGCAGAAGCCGCCATTACTCGATATTTAAACGTAAATAATGAATGTGACGCGTCGACGCGTCATTGCGGCCCTAAAAGGAGTGTATATAAATATGCCACCACTCCTGTTAAGGTACATGAAGTATAGTCTGTCAAAATGGTCTGCACTTATATAGCGTTTTTTGTTTTTTTACCTTAGAGGTTACCAAAGCGCTTTACACTGCATCTCATTCACACATTCACACACACATTCACACACCAATGACGGCAGAGCTGTCATGTAAGGCGCTAGCCTGCCATTGGGAGCAACTTTGGGTTCAGTGTCTTGCCCAAGGACACTTCAGCATGTGGAGTCATGTGGGCCGGGAATCAAACCCCCAACCCTGCGATTAGCAGCCGACCCGCTGTACCACCTGAGCCACAGCCGCCCCATAATGCCGCCCCGTCAAACTCAATGTGGATCGACAGAAACCATTTTGAGAAATAAATATCACCAATCGGTTGTAATACACCAGTCACACTGTTAAAATCTTTTAAATGTTTATTGGTATAGGCCTCAAATTTTTCTAATTGGTGCATCACTAAATAAAATGGAATGGGAAATACCATGAAAACACAGGCAGCCAAAAGTTTGGAATAATGTTCAGATTTTGCTGTTTTGGAAGGAAATTGGTACTTTAATTCACCAAAGTGGCATTCAACTGATCTCAAAGTATAGTCAGGACATTACTGATGTAAAACAGCACCATCACTATTTGACAAAAGTCCTTTGTGATCAAATCTAGACAGCAGCATCACTCCAACACCTTATCCTTGAGTAATCATGCTAAATTGATCATTTGGTTCTAGAAAATCACTTGCCATTATATCAAACATAATTGAAAGCTATTTGGTTCATTAAATGAAGCTTAACATTGTCTTTGTGTTTGTTTTTGAGTTGTCACAGTATGTAATAGACTGGCATGTCTTAAGGTGAATATTAGGTCAGAAATGTCAAATAGAAACATCTTTCTCTAGAAACTCATCAGTTAATCATTGTTTTGAGGAATGAAGTTGAAATGCTTGAAATTACCAAAAACTGAAGATTTCATACAAAGGTGTACAACGCTAGAGTCTTCAAAGATAAAACACAACTGGCTCTAACAAGGACAGAAAGAGATGTAGAAGACCAGATGTGCAACTAAACAAGTGGATAAATACATCAGAGTCTCTAGTTTGAGAAATAGACGCCTCACATGTCCTCCGCTGACAGCTTCATTGAATTCTACCCGCTCAACACCAGTTTCATGTACAACAGTAAAGAGAAGAGTCAGGGGTGTCTTATGAGAAGAATTGCAAAGGAAAATCCACTTTTGAAACAGAAAAACTAAAAGAAAAGGTTCGAGTGGGCAAAGAAACACAGACATTGGACAACAGATAATTGGAAAAGAGTGTTACGGATCTAAACCCCATTGAGCTTTTGTGGGATCAGTTAGACTGTAAGGTGCGTGAGAAGTGCCCGACAAGACAGACACATCTATGGCAAGTGCTACAGGAAGTGTGGGGTGAAAGGTCACCTGAGTATCTGGACAAACTGACCGCTAGAATAACAAGAATCTGCAAAGCTCTCATTGCTGCACATGGAGGATTTTTTGATGAGAACTCTTTGAAGTAGTTTAAGAAGTTCTGAAGATTTTTGTCAAATTGTAATAGCAATTTGTCACATTATTAATGTCCTGACTAGTTGAATGCCACTTTGGTGAATAAAAGTACCCATTTCTTTCCATAAGAGCAAAATCTGTACATTATTCCAAACTTTTGGCCACCAGTGTACATACTTTATGAACAATTGAATGTGCTTTAATGGCCTTCAGTCCAATAGTGGATGCCACTTGGGGCATAGCTCACCACAGATGTCCAATTAGAGACGATAAGAATGCAGCTTGATGGTCTTTTAACCCTTTATCACCAACACCATAAAATCCACAGAGTGCTTGTGTGTCCATAATCAATCCATAAGAATATCACTATCGTTCTAGTATCATCGTATACCATTCTAGTTGTAACGACGTGAAATACCCTTTGTGAAAGTGGAATAAACCAATGTTAAGAACTATATGCATTAACTGAGAAGCGACCAATAAATCCCCCAATGACTAACATATACTATACGTGCATACACAATGTACTGAGCCCCAAATGCCTACAAAATAGATGTAAGCCAGTTCTTTAAGCTGTGTGTACAGTATAAACGGGCATTAAATGAGCAGGCAGTTCTGTTCCCATTCACACTAACAACAGTGAACAAAACAACCATTTAAAACAAGCTGTATCTTTGTGTAAATTGCAAGAGGGCAAGAGTTTGTATTAGGCCGGATAGGTCCCCGACTGTTAAGTCCCAGTCCATGCAAAATCCGAAAGACTTCTGAGTGATCGAGGATGTGCATTATTAAAAAGTGCAACAAAAAGGAGTGTTATCGTTGTAACTAAAATCTGTATTTTGGTAAAATAGTAGCTGTTGGATGTCAAATTTAGGTTTAAAATGCACCATATTTAATAGAAGTTCGACAAATACAATTAAATCATATTTTCATAAGAACAGACACAAAAAATGGCTCCATTTTTAAGATTTTTGCATTTTAGTTTCATAACAAATTTCCATAAAATTGAATTTATTAATATCTTTAACAACATTTTATTAAATTAAAATTAATACAACTATTAATTAATTTGTTTTTAAGACTACTGATTTAAATTTGATTGAAATTTGTTTATAAAATTCGAAAGGCGTAAATCTTAATTTCGCTTTTAACTTAATTTATCTTAATTTTATATTTTTTTTAATGCAGTCATTTATATTCATAGAATAAAACAATACAGAAATATGTTACTATGTGCAAATGAAAGCATGCATACCTATTACCTGTTACCACTGTGGTTTTAATGTTATTTTTTATTTATTTTATTTATTTTTATTTAAATTGTCCTGCTGCTTCCAAACTGTAGATAAACTGTTTTTAATGTGAAAAGAATTTAAATAATTAAAATGTAACATTTTCAATAAAATATTGATACTTAAATGAAAATAAAATGAAACATGAATTGTCTGGAGCTTGATTATACCGTCCTAACTTCCCTCCCTCTGTTTTCCAGGGAGCGTTCGCTTAGTAAAAGCGCTCTGTTGTGATAGACGGTGTTGAACTCTGATGCACAGTTCTTGTTCTTCTCTCTGTAGGTTCTCTATCATCTGTTCGAGGAGTACAAAAGTGTGTCTTCCATCACTTTCGTTGATGGGTTACTGGGAATCGCGTGTTTCCTGGTCGTGTCGTTGGGTGGTATCATCGTGAGCTCATCTACGGCATTCTGGCGGCGTTCACGTCCCGGTTCACCTCGCACACGCGCGTCATCGAGCCTCTGTTTGTCTTCGTCTACAGCTACATGGCGTACCTGTCAGCAGAGTTGTTCCACCTGTCTGGGATCATGGCGTAAGTTACACAACTTCCTGTATCACTCTATCGATGTTTAAACGTGTGAAAATTCATGCTGTTTACTTCATGCATGTTAATTATCGCGGTATACCGTATACCGCCAATTTTGAACTCGCTCAACTCTTATTACATTTTTATAAAAGATTATAAAGAGAGGCATTTTGGTAACACTTTACAATAACGTTCCATTCGTTAACTTTTTAGTTTAACTATTACAAATAAATGGTCTGCACTTATATAGCGCCTTTTTAACCTTAGCGGTATTCCTAGCGCTTTACACTGCGTCCCATTCACACTCATACACCAATGATGGCAGAGCTGCTATGTAAGGTGCGAGCCTGCCATTGGGAGCAACTTGGGGTTCAGTGTCTTGCCCAAGGACACTTCGGCATGTGGAGTCATGTGGGCCGGGAATCAAACCGCCAAACCTGCGATTAGCAGCCGACCCGCTCTACCACCTGAGCCGCAGCTATTGTTAGTTCATGTTAGCTAATGTTGTTAAAGGGATAGTTCACCCCAAAAATGAAAATTCTCCCAGATGTGAATGACTTTCTTTCTTCAGCACAACACAAATGAACATTTTCAGATCTGTTGGTCCATACAATGCAAGTGAATGGTGACCAGAACTTTGAAGGTCTATATATATGTTCTGGTCACCATTCAAAGGCAGCATAAAAGTAATCCATACGACTCCATTGGTTTAATCACTGTCTTCTAAAGCCATCCAATCCATTTTGGGTGAGAAACAGACCAAAATGTAACTCCTTTATCACTATAAATCTTGACGGCAGAAAAAGAGTCGCATCACATCTGGGATGGCATGAGGATGAATATTTTTCTTTTTGGCTGAGCTATCCCTTTAATTTTAACAAATGGAACCTTATTGTAAAGCTGCTACCAGCATTGTGTAAGTGGAATGACATATTAGACTATGAATGTGTATTAACCCTCTTATTGTCCTAAGAAACTTCATTCTTCTTAAATTTAAATTGATCAATTGTCACACATTATACATACATTTCTGCATATACATGGTGAAATTATTTATTTTTCACATATCCCAGCTAAGCTGGAGTCAGAGTGCAGGGTCAGCCATGATACGGTGCCCCTGGAGCAGATAGGTTCAAGGGCCTTGCTCAAGGGCCCAACAGTGATGTCTTGGTGGTGTTGGGGCTTGAACCCCTGACCTTCTGGTCAGTCCTGCCCTTATGTCCTTCGGGTCATTTTTTACCCATATAGCAAACCATTCAAATTACCTATTAAAGCTGAATAACATCCAGAAGGTCTGAAGGTAAGTGGCCACATGTGGTTATTTCCATATGGGTCAAAATTGACCCATTAAGACAATGGATGGAGTAATTGGTTTTAAATGGTTGTTTCGATGGTCTTGACAGTCGCAAAGTTTGCTGCATTCTTTCTCAAAAATGACTCTAGGTCAATTGGAGGGATAAGAAAGTAAATAAGGTACATTTTTACGTTCGCAATGACTTTTATTGTTTTACAGAATGTGCGTTAATCACTAGACTCTTTATTTAGTTCTGCTTTACTTGGAAAACGTTTGGTAAGGGACTTTGTGGAACTGCTGAATAATGGTTTTGTACTTCTAACTAAATGATAAAAATCAATAAATAGCCAGATGAAACCGGGGCAGTGCTGCCGTATCTCTGATTCGTAACGGTGATTCAACAGCTTGTCTTGACAGCTCACGGACACTATAGGCTACATCTGACCTATTATGCTAGCAGCAGGAAAAAAGAGTCTCTGTGCTCATGAATCAAAAGCCGGTGAGAACTCACTCAATACTTCAGCACTAAAGGGCTCTTGGTTATGACTTGGTGACAGTAAAGTCGATAATAATAATAATAAAAAAAGTCTGCCGCTCATACAGGCCTGGCCTCAGAACAGTTTTATACAAAAGTGGGTCTCAACACTGCCATGGTAAAACGAAGTAGCTACTATAAAACTGAAACTGACATCATAGTTGTGACATGCAGTTACAATGAAATGTGGTTTGTTAATGCAGTAATAGAAAAATGCCTGTTTTATAAAGTGTTGTGAAAATGAAAAGAAAATGTGAGTGGTGCTTGACGTGGCAAAACTAGTCACATAGCATATTTTAGCATGTTGCTAAGCACTAATATTATGATCCTATAATGTTGCTAGCATGTGTTAGAATGATGCTAGTACATTATTAGCATGTTTTACCACATCGCTAGGCGATGCTAACATGTGTTAGAATGATGCTAGCACATTTTTGCATGTTTTACCACATTGCTAGGGGATGCTAGCATGTGTTAGCATGATGCTAGTACGTTTTCAACATGTTTACCACATCGCAAGGCAATGTTAACATGATGCTAGCATGTTTTAGCACTTTGCTAGGCGATGCTAGTAAGTGTTTGCATGATGCTAACAGGTTTTAGCACTTCGCTAGGCAATGCTAGCATGTCTTATTATGGTAGCGTGTTTTTAGCATGTTTTAGCACTTCACTAGGCGATGATAACAGGTTTGTAGCATGTTTTAACACTTTGCTAGGCGATGCTAACATGTGTTAGCATGATGCTAGCACGTTTGTAGCATGTTTTAACACTAAGCCTATGCCTAATCATTAGTGGAGTAAAAATGTAATGTTAGAGGAGAAAATGCAACGCCCGAATCATGCTCATCACTGATTATGTAATTGTGATTTACTCCCTGGTCTCAACGTGGGATCCGAACCCTGGTCTCCCCCGCTGCTGACTTGACATCTATCGCGGTGCGCCACAGGGGAAAACAATCGTACTAGAGCCGATGCATACAAATCCTGTAGGAGATGACAGCAGTCCGTGAGTCGGCATAATGTCGCCGTTCCTTGTGTACTGATAATGTAGTTCTAGCGGGAAGACTAGCAGCTATACATCATCGCGCCATTAGCTGGGTAACTCCTAGTCAATCACATGTAAGCCATTGCTTTATAAGTCTGCTCTCAATCTATCACATTGCCGTTTCAGTGTGCTAACACGGCAACCTCCTCCACCCCACCACCACCTGTTGAGTCCCGTCCCATACGGGGGTAGGCTCCTCGCCCCTGCCTCCTATCTCTGGCAGGATATGACGGTTCCGAGTACAACTTCTTCACTCAAGTCTGCGAGTCTTCCTGATAGAACTATCGGAAACATGCCGACCTCCCATGTGATCATGTTGGTCAGAGGGAGGCAGCGAGGCTCATTACGATCTCGTTGATCTCGTAAACGTGAGCGGGGTTAACTCCAAAATACAGATGGAAAAATCACGTCAGGGGAGAAATTCCTCTGCTTAACACAGATTCGCTCATCGGACTGTCAATCAATCAATGAATGTTGTAGAAAGTGGCTTTTTGAAAAATTATAATCAAACCATGTAAAACTTTAACGGTTACACCCCTAATGTTTCCTCTCAAAATCTATTTTACAAATATATCCTCGAGGCTACAGAGATCCAGCTTTGCGGCCTCAGAGCTTTTCAAATTTGAGTCTGTTTTATAAGTTTGTGAGCAGTGAAATGGCATATTGTGTTAGTCTTGTTAGTCTTAAACTAATCAGTACAGTTACAGGAAATTGCCACATAGAATTGCGCTACACCCTTGAAAGTCTTAATGCATGCAGGAGGAGAACAAATGACAGAAGTTGCCACATAGCACACAAGATGAAACCATAAACCCTGATAATATTATTTGGAAGAACAACTATACTTCTACATAGTTTGAGGCAGGGCTGATAGATGGTCAATTAGATCAACTCACTTATTTGATCGCAGTTTGAACCCTGACAATACAAGCAAGAGAATCTCGCAGGTAGCGTCAAGACCCCTGCAGTCCCCTTTAAAACACATGAGCGGGGTTCGTCTCGTTCACGTTGAGAGGGTAACTGAGCCGAACATTTTCAAGGACGTAATGCAAAGCAAAAGCATCACAGTATTATCACAAATGATTGAAGGTGCAGCAAATTGTCAGTGTCATCCAGGCCATTTCCATCTACAGAACTGCCGTTCACTGGATGATTTTTGGTTTTTGGCACCATTCGGAGTAAATTCTAGAGACTGCTGTGTGTGAAAATCCCAGAAATACTCAAACCAGCCCGTCTGGCGCCAACAATCATGCCAAAACAAAAACTATCATGCCACGCTCCAAATCACTGAGACTTTTCTCCGTTATGATGGTTGATGTGAACATTACCTGAAGCTCCTGACCCGTATCTGCATGATTTTTATGCACTGCACTGCTGCCACACGATTGGCTGATTAGATAATCGCATGGATGATTGTTCCTATGAAACCTGTTGTGTCGTATTAAACTAAATTAATATGAACAAAATAATGAATAATTTTTTGCATAAAGAAAATGAATTATTCTTATTGGCCATTAAGATTTTTTGTATTATGACATAAGTTTCAGCACATTTAACCACCCAATTCTCATTACCATAACTATATATATATATATATATATATATATATAATTATAATGTATAAAAATGAAGATGCATAAAAGTGCATTTTTAAGTCATTTAAGAACAAGAAATAAAGATGGATACAGTGCATATGAACAAAACAATTATATATTATTTACATTCTTAGGAATCTGTGCATCGTGGTAGTGGTTGGTCAAAGAAAAGCTGCTTGTAACTAATTAGTTCACATAATCATATATTACCAGATGTTATAGAAACGTTTTGTTCACTTACACGAATGTTATCAGTTCTAACTTCTGTCAAATGTGGCTTTTCTGTTTAATAGAGATGCACCGATATGAAAATGTTTCGCCAATACTGATTTTATTGAGTTGCAAAACATACCCATGTTTTGCAACTCAGCTTATTTTGGTAATAATAAAAATGATGCTTTGAAAATTTACAAAAATGTACAAAAGCTTTTTTACTGTTTTAACAATAAATAATTTCTATTTAACATGGATTGGATCTGTTGAACACATGACCGGCCAAAATTTTAAAGAGAGCCACAATGAGATAAACTGATTAAAAAGATACAAAAATAACGAAATATGAAAACAACATGACGATTGATAAGAAAAAAGGTTATTTCGTACTTTAAGTCTCTGTTTTTGCAGTTGAAAACATCTGAACTCACATTTTACATGTATGTACTGCAAATGATACAGTATCACATTACAAAGAAATTGTATGCATATGTTGGGCAATTCCATGTAAATGTCAACCACATCATGGAAAAAGAAAAACGTTTGGACCAAATACCCCCCACACCCCTTTAAATTATATTGTTATAATGGATAATGGTGTCCAGACCACTAGAGGGCGCCGCATGCTCGCACAGTGCTGACTGAAATGCAGACTGAAGCGCTGAATGCAGATTGGGGGTGCTTCTCATTTCTAAAATTGTCAATCCTTGTTTCCTTGCTTCCTTTCCTCACTTCCTAACTCCACCCTGTTAGGAAACGTGAAAAGTATGGAAGGAAACCAGTACAGAAGAATCCAAGCAAGACAGATTTGTAAAATGAAGTGTCCTTGCTTCACTTCGGAGCGCATTTTTGCGCAGATGCAATACCTTGTGTGCTGTCCTTTATCTTATTGAAACTTAATTTATTAATATATTCATAATAAATCAAAATAATTGAAGTATGTGACAATCATGGCTTATTTAAATCGCAAAGATGAAACGTGAATTTAAAACTGTTGTGTGAGACGTGAAGGGGGAGGAGAATTTAAGCATGCGTCAGGTGCTTCGAACGCACATGAGGGTCCTTTGACTCATTACAACAGTCCATTGAAAGAGAATCTGACATCCACTATATTACAGTGATATTATAAATGACAAAAATAAAATTAAAACGGACATTTGTGTTGATTTGGTTAATTTTCTACGTGTGATGATCCTGTTTTTACCAGATATGGCGCAGACAATTTTTCGTAAAGATTATTTTCCAGAAAGAAGCTCTTAAGAGCACACAAGAGCATCCACTAAAAGCAGTTTAAATACTGTAGATGGACATAAAAGTATGCATGATGGTAAAATAAGCATAATTAATCACTTATACCCTTTTCTGGTCAATGTAAATTCTCACATATGACAATTGTAGTTTTGAAGCAAACGTCAACTCCTCTTCCGTCCTGCAAGGCATTGTGGGCAATATCAGCCAAAATAGTGTTCACAGATCCACACTTCGAAACTCTACTGGAAACGGTAGACCATCTGGGCAACTTTGAGGCAGCCTTGTAAGGATTAGCAATCGCGCAAGGCCATATTGTGATTTCTATCTTATTTCAATCAATCATGCAGCATTAATGGATATCATACCGATGTCTCATATGTCAAAATCTGCAGGTTTCAAAGTGTTTTGGATGGTTTCCCCATATCATGTAGCCTATAGCTACATGCCACTTTCACAACTGTCATGTCTGTAATGCTGGTTTTTCCACGTTAATGTGAGAACGAGAGAGAATATAAATTAAACACATGTTCTTAGGAGTTCTTAGGAGTGTTGTGGCCATCATTATTTCTGGATTGTGCATTTGAACTCCAGAGTTTTTACAAAGTGTGTCGATAATTATAAACACATTCATATCAGCATTGGTTTTAATTAGTTCAATCATTGGCTGATGAATATTGGCAGCCGATATATCAGTGCATCGCTACTATTTCAGATAATTAGGGAAGTGATTCTAATTCACAGGTTATGCACTTTTGAATCAAGTTGCTTTCTTTTTTATTAAATGCCAGATAAAGATGCTTTGCAATATAATTCTTGCCCACATAAGTTATATCCAGGGCTGGACTGGCAATCTGGCATACCGGGAATTTTCCCGGTGGGCCGACGCACTTTGGGACCGATCAGGGGCGTCCTGGCCATCGGGAGAATTAAGCGAAACGGCCAGTTGCCATGTAAAATCCCGGGCCGATTTCTCTTCCCAGTCCAACCCTGGTTATATCCAATCAATTTCTACTACTTTGAGCACATTTGACCAAAAACTGTGCTGTTTATAGAAGTCTCTACTTCATGTCTCATAAGTGAACTCTTAAGGGTTGAGAACTTTTGAAGTTAACAGTGTTTCTTTCTCCAGTCTGATCGCATGTGGTGCTGTCATGCGTCCGTATGTGGAGGCCAACATCTCCCATAAGTCCCACACCACCATCAAGTACTTCCTGAAGATGTGGAGCAGCGTGAGCGACACTCTGATCTTCATATTCCTGGGTGTGTCGACGGTGGCCGGGCAGCACCAGTGGAACTGGACCTTTGTCATCATGACCGTCATTCTTTGCTTAGTCTCCCGTGTTCTGGGTAAGCGAAGAGCTGCGTGGAAAGATGACTTGTGACATTTAACATGATTTGACTCATATCGTTATTTGAATTATTCACGAAATATTAAAGGAATATTTGACTCATCATTTATTCATCCTCATGCGGTTTTACATTTTATTGGTAGCTGGAAATGTAACTATTATAGTTTTGGAATTATTATTATTATAATTATCAGTATTACTACTGAATTTGCCACATTAATATCTTTTTGAATTCAGCAGAAATTCTGTGTTTTTAATTACAAAACAAAAGCAATATACTTTAATAATAATAATAATAATAATAATTATGACTAGTATTTTCAGAATATAATAATAATTATTATTATTATGAGTATAGTTATTGTGTTGCTATTGCTGTTCTTATTACATTAGCCAAATGTATGCCCCCTTTAAATTATATTGTTATAATGGTGTCCAGACCACTAGAGGGCGCCGTTTGCTCGCACAGTGCTGACTGAAATGCAGACTGAAGTGCTGAAAGCAGATTGGGGGTGCTTCTCATTTCTGAAATTGTGAATCCAGATTGGGGAAGTGAAACGTGAAAAGGATGACAGGAAACGAGTACAGAAGAATCAAAGCAAGACAGATTTGTAAAATGAAGTGTCCTTGCTCACTCTCGCTTCTCTTCAGAGCGCATTTTGGCAGTCCGAATTCTGCAGAAATTAACTATATGATTTTGCTTAAATTCTCTTTGTTCTTAAATTACATAATAAAAGCAATACGGCTTTATACATTAATAATAATAATAACAACCGTTTATTATTGTTGTTAATTGAATGCTTGAAATTAGTATTGCTTGTGTTATGTATTTTAAGAGAATGCAGAATTTTTGCCGAAGGGCTAGAAACCTATTGTAATTGTTAAGATTTTATTATTATTATTATTATTCCGCCATGAAACCGATCAGGCAGAGCAAACCGTAAGGCCCAGAGACTTGAAACTTGGTCAGATGGTAGTAGTACTGCTCACTACTCAGAACACGGACTCGGCCAAATCGGCCAATAGGGGGCGCTACGGTGATCAAAAACGCTTAACTGCTCATAAATTCTAGACCGTTTGTCGTAGACTCAAGTGCTTTATACCATTGAAATCCGTATATTGTATATCTACGATTTCATTTACATCTATAAGAAGTTTCCGCCATCTTGGATTTTTCATAAAACTTACTTTTGTGAACTAGTCCTAGGTTTTTTATCCGATCGGGACCAAACGATAATATGGAGTCTCAATATCAAAAGATATCAAAAAAGTTTTAACTTTTGACTCGAGCTTGCTACGCTATGCGAAAACATCGGAATTAGGAGTGGCCAATTTTACGTAAATGGCTATAAATCTTGAAGGAAATGAGATATTGGCATGCTTATGTAAGAGGTCAATCTTTGGTCATCCAGAAATGGTGGCACAGTTTTGCCACATGGATTTATAATATACCAAAATACTATAATACCAAATAACATGAAATTGGCTGTACGCATCAGTTAGTCTGAGTTGAAAATCGGCATGCAGTGTTTTTGTCCAAGGTGCCATGACTGTCTATGAGGCTATTGGCTTATCTCAATAAACATGTCCGCCATCGACCAATGAAGTTTGAGCACCTATTAAACAAGGTTAACAGAGGCCGATCGGCACATAACTCAGCTTGTTTGACTCCTGGCTCTTGAGGTCTGTGAGAAATTTGAGTGGTGCTAACAAGTCGCTAACAAGTTTTACGCCTCCGTAATCATGCTGACTTTCACACATATGCATGTGTTAGATCTCCTCCTTCTGAACAACTTTGCCTCAAGAAGCACTGCTGTCAATCAAATCGTTCATTAAATATTCACGATTATGTAAAAAAACATACTTTTGCAAACTAGTCCTAGGTTTTTAGCTCAAACTCAATCAATATAATGCAGTACAATTCTCTGGATGCTCTAGGTCAATAGTTATCAAAAATATTTTGAACATTAACCTTTGGATATATATATTTAACAGGGCCATTTAGAAATTGGGCTTGGCAAAATACACTTAAAAGCCTATAAATCCTAAACGAAAAGTCAAAACTTCACAAAAGTAGGTGAGCACATGCAACATATAATTCTAAAGAAGCAAACTTTTATAGAGATTGGTGGTGGTGCTATAACTGTTAAATTTATTTTAAAAACATATATTTCCATAGTAAATTGCCTGTATTGGCTGTAAATTGTCTTTTACACCTTTGATCTAAGTGGTTACATGCTTGCAAAATAAAACAAAACAAAATACCTATTTACGCATGTGCTTAAAGGCCTTAAACCGCTTGGACCCCACTAATTGCTGCTTGCAGCTATATTTATTATTATTATTGCTTATTACTCATGAGTTTGAAACAGATTTTTTTGTATTTTTAAAAAGAAGTTCATGAATCTGACTGCTATGGTTTTGCAGAATGTTTGTTTTATATGCAACCATTGAGAACAATGCAATAGAAAGATGTTTTTGTTTATTTCTATTGTCTTTTTATTATTTTGCTGGATGTGAATACAAACCAGTTCACTATTTCAGCAACACTAGAATAAGGTTCCATTCGTTAGCATTAGTTAATGTATTAGGTATCATGAACAAACAATGAACAAAATATGTTTTACAGCATTTATTCATCTTAGTGTATAAAAATAAAAAATAAACATTAACATTAAGATTAATAAATGCTGTAAAAGTATTGTTCATGTTAACTAATGTTACCAAATGGAACCTTATTGTAAAGTGTTACCACTATTTCTAACCATAATAAAACTAAATGAAAATAACATGTTTTAACAAGCTGTCTTTGAATTTTATTGAACTGCTGTCCACTTAATAAATGTAATGCCCTAAAGGTACGAATGGTGGCATGTATATTACTCCTTGTGTTTAGTGAAACATTTTTACTTTCCTCCAAAGGTGTCATCGGCTTGACCTTCATCATCAACAAGTTCCGTATCATGAAACTGACCACTAAGGACCAGTTTATCATAGCATACGGTGGTTTGAGAGGAGCCATCGCCTTCTCCCTGTGCTACCTCCTCGACCCTCATCTCTTTCCCAAGAAAGATATGTTCCTTACTGCCATCATCACCGTCATCTACTTCACTGTGTTTGTGCAGGTCAGTGTCCAACTGAACGACATCTTCCCATTTTCAGAATATCAAGAATGTTGTCATGTCTTAGTATCCACAACTAAATGATTGAAGACTAGTTTAACCCGCTCTGGAATTAGTATATTGAATAATAACATTATTTATTACACGGCTCTCTGGAATAGTCTATTCTGATTGGTCAATGGCGCCATCCAGTGGTCAGATATTGCTCTGGAACAACCGCACATCTGAGGGTTTAGACGTATCGGACCGCTCATCCGGGTTCTGCGAGCCGCCTCTTATTGTGCGATAACAACCGGCTGACTGTACGTACATAATCATGAATTGTTTCTTCACGTGGATAAATGGAGCAGTGTTTGTGCGGATATTCTGCGAAGTTAAGGCCATTGCAGTGAGCCACGATTCATTTATTTTGCGAGTGAAGGCGTCCAAGTGCAAGCAATTATTGATATAAAGCCAGTAATATTTATTTTTTACATTATTCCCTGTGGTTTAATTCCTTTAGACTAGATTAATTATTTGGTTTTGCCGTGGTATATTGTTCTCTCGTGGCTCTTTGTGAGAGCTGTTGAAGCCCTGATGCAACTGTATCTTGCCGCTGCTCTGACGTATGCACGAGCTGCTGAAAACGGCTTTGGCGAAAGTGGCCCACTTCGTATATTGTTCTGAATGATTCAAATCATAACATGAAGCTTTCTGCTTTGTGGAAGAAGCAGAACCCGCAGGGAATTCTGTGTACAGTACACACCAGGTGGAGAGATCGCAATCTTACGATGTTTATATTACAATACACTTGTTTTTTGCTGATGTGGGTGTGTATAGTATTGTTGTTTTAGCATGTCTGAGGGGTTTAAATCGGTATATCTCTAATGGTTTTGCTTGAGGAACCAGATTTTATAATGGACATGAAGTGGTGACCCAAAACCCAAAGTTGTTTTGGTGCAAAAATCAACCATTGAAATGTGTTAAATACCATGAAATGGAAACTGAAACTCAATAATATGCGTCATCATTTACATAAATAACTTTGTGCAGCCTAAACATCTCTTAAATTTCGATGGTGTCAAGCTCTCGACAGCCAATAAAACAGTTTGATTGGATAACAACAACAACAGATATAGGAAGCGTTTTCTCCTCCAGCGGGGGGCGCCAAAAGCGAGTGAAATGGTGTCGTAATCAGACGAGATTTTTACTAAGTAAAACGTACCTCCCTAACCTAAAACTTCAACCTAAACCTAATCAATGGTGTCAATCAAATGAGAGGTGAGCAGAATAGACATCCTTACCTTTAAACCAACACCTAAACCTCACCGATAGTGTCCTAAAACAAAATGAGAAATGAAAAGCAACCACGCCATCTCATGTCTCTTCTATGACACTTTCGTCTCACAGCTAGCGTGCTTGACTGGTTTCGAGTCGCAAGTTGGAATCCAGGGCGTGCTGAGTGACTCCAGCCAGGTCTCCTTAGCAACCAAATTGGCCCGGTTGCTAGGGAGGGAAGAGTCACATGGGGTAACCTCCTTGTGGTTGCTATAATGTGGTTCTCGCTCGTTCTTGGTGGGGCGTGTGGTGAGTTGTGCGTGGAATAGCGTGAAGCCTCCACACGTGCTACGTCTCCATGGTAACGCACTCAACAAGCCACGTGATAAGATGCGCGGATTGACGGTCTCAGACGTGGAGGCAACTGAGATTCGTCCTCCGCCACCCGGATTGAAGCGTGTCACTACGCCACCATGAGGACTTGGGGCGCATTGGGAATTGGGCATTGGAGAAAAAAAGCTACTTTAAAACACAAGGTTCAAGTTCGCAGAAATGTCATCTTTGTGTGCATTTTGGTTTCCTAATTTAAAAAATTCAATAAAAACATTTATAGCATTTTGTACTAAATAAATGGCTTTGAATGCGGTCTAACATCAAGTATTAAAATACTTCTTGCACTTTAAAAACATGAGTGTACACAACTGAATCATTAATAAAAATACAAAATAAAAATGCTTTATTTAGTTTTCTCCTACAAATATCATGAATGATTTGAGTCACAAATAATAAGACATTTTCTAGTTTAATAAAATTGTCAAAATATCTTAATTATTTAAAACTAAACACACATTCACTACCTATTTAAGAAATAATAATAACATGTTATTCTGCACTACTCATGCCAACATTTAATTTAATTTTATTTCTACTTTTTTAAAGAATTTCAGATTTTAATCCGGTTTTAATATGTGCTATTGTCACTGCACGGTTACGTCATTGACCGTAAAGTCAGTACAGTGAGGTGTGTTAAGCTTTAGAAAATGTTGACTCAATAATATTATATGAGCGGTTTTATTTTTATTTTATGTAAATAAAGTTTAAAACCCTATAATTTAACAAAATCAAAGACATTATAAAATTAAAAGGAGCAATATGTAACATTGACAAATTCAAAATATTGGAGAGAGTTGTCTCCTCCCCAGACTCGAAGCTCAAGCGGGTTGCCAGGTTGAGGACACGCAACAGGAACGAGCAAACTGACAACGGCTAGCGACGAGCCTTACATTGTATGTTGATCCGCTAATGTATACTTTAGCGATGTTTTTATTGTTTGCCAATTATAAACCAGCTCATGTGGGTTTTTTATAACTCTGTCAATGTTAGCTAGATGTATTGCTGGCTTTTATGGCTGCAGCGCTGTGTTTGCCCGCTAACCTGTTTCAAATCTGGCAACCCGGGGTGTTGAAATACTATTGGGAAATGGGTTGTGGGCGGGATCACACAGGCCAAACCACAAACAGACATTCCGTCCCGGAACGGAGATTTCAAAGTAGAATATACTAGCTGTAGCATTGTTTTTGGAAAAGCCCGTTTTTCAACTTAGCATGTTTCCTACATCTCTGATAATTTATTATGATAATTTGAAGCTTTAGTACAGTAAATATATGACATATTGCACCTTTAAATGAAATGCATTTTAAGCATGTTCTGTATGCAGGTAACTTATTCGGTTTTATAAAGTGTGGCTTAAGTGTCCAGGTACTTTCTAAGGCTGCTGATTTTCGGTGTAGATCTGATTTTAGTGGTCTCGCTGCACAGAGTTTGTTTAATTCACAGGAAGTGGCAGGCGCAGACAGTTTTGCAGTGTCAGGGGTGATTGTGCATTTGAGATCGCTGCCTCCAGATCTGTGAGCTGTTGCAGCATCTGAAATGTAAAAGACCTTCATTGCTTTGTCACAGTCCCAACCGTCTGTTCTTTGCTCAGCATAGGATGAAAAATCATGTTATTGACGAGTGACGGCACACTATAAATTACAGCTCACTCCTCAGGGACAACAGCTGCCGTCTTACTGTGAATAAACTCGATTGCTCCTGGAGTCATGACCTGAAATGCTTTTTGTGGTCTGGTGGTTTTGGTCTGGTGCTGCGTAAAGGGCTGGTTTAGTCATCTTTAACCATGTTAAAGGGACAGTTCACCCAAAAATGAAAATTCTCTCATCATTTACTCACCCTCATGCCATTCCACATGTATTTGCAGAACACCAAAAAAAAATGTTTTTGGAAGAATGTTCTGTTGGTCCATACAATTCTGTTGGTACATACAATGCAAGTGAATGGTGACCAGAACTTTTATGCTGCCTTTATGTGCTTTTTTGTGCTTCAGAGTAATCCATACGACTCCAGTGGTTTAATCCATGTCTTCAGAAGCGATATTATAGGTGTGGGTGAGAAACGGATCAATATTTAAGTCTAGTATTAGTATAAATCTCCACCTTTGACCAGCTCTGCCAGTAGGTGGCGGAATGTGAAAGTGAAAGTGTAGATTTTCAGTCAAAACATACTTAAATATTGATATGTTTCTGACCCACACCTATCATATCGCTTCAGAAGACATGGATTAAACCACTGGAGTCATATGGATTACTTTTATGCTGCCTTTATGTGCTTTTTGGAGCTTCAAAGTTCTGGTCACCATTCACTTGCATTGTATGGACATCATCTTATCGTGTGTAACATGGATTTAACCACTGGAGTCGTATGGATTACTTTTGAAGCTCAAAAAAAGCACATAAAGGAAGCATAAAAGTTCTGGTCACCATTCACTTGCATTGTATGGACATCATCTTATCGTTTGTAACATGGATTACTTTTATGCTGCCTTTATGTGTTTTTTGAGCTTCAAAGTTCTGGTCACCATTCACTTGCATTGTATGGACATCATCTTATCGTTTGTAACATGGATTACTTTTATGCTGCCTTTATGTGTTTTTTGAGCTTCAAAGTTCTGGTCACCATTCACTTGCATTGTATGGACATCATCTTATCGTTTGTAACATGGATTACTTTTATGCTGCCTTTATGTGTTTTTTGAGCTTCAAAGTTCTGGTCACCATTCACTTGCATTGTATGGACATCATTTTATCGTGTGTAACATGGATTAAACCACTGGAGTCGTATTGATTACTTTTATGCTTCCTTTATGTGCTTTTTTGAGCTTCAAAGTTCTGGTCACCATTCACTATTCATCTATCCTTTTAAGGCCCGTTTTACACTGCAAATATAAGCTAAACCCAAAAATAGAAGTTTTGTACATGTAAGTCTGTGTGTAACTTGCATCGAGCACGACAGACGTTATTTTTCAAACAATGGGTTAATTAGTTTTTTACGTCATTGTTTTATGTTGCTCCCAAAAGCCTACAATGCAAATGATTGTTGATAATAAGTTTTAAAGTGCTTTTTCACCAAATTTCACAGTTTTTCGTTTCATTTAGCGTGCTACATGCAGCAAAAATAGGCGCGACGCCGTCACGCTTCATACGCTCAAAAGTATGAAAACTATCACCTGCACTGAAAACACAGTGTTTTGGGTACATGGCATATTTTGTCTGTATAGTTTGCATTTAAATAGAGCATCTTTGAGCAGACAAACACCCATTCTTCATCTCTCCTTGTTTTTTGTTTTGCTTTCTCAGGGTATGACCATCAGACCGTTGGTCGACCTCCTGGCCGTCAAGAAGAAACAGGAATCGAAGCGATCTATTAATGAAGAGATTCATACACAGG